>NC_056705.1:11389236-11689236 GCF_018831695.1 Puntigrus tetrazona | reverse complement strand
GCTTAATCTTACAATAAAAACTATACAGAATAGAAGGGATTATGTGAGTTACTTAAATCACGTTTTTCACTGTAAGATAGAGTTTGACCAGTCATTTTGTTAGTAGAGTCTGTCAGACATCTGTGACAGATGCTGCGCATTAGTCTCTGTGGTTGACGGTTTTATGGTTCTTTTCGAATTAGTTATTAAAAAGCTCTTCTTGATGTATCTT
Source organism: Puntigrus tetrazona (assembly GCF_018831695.1). Taxonomy (NCBI): domain Eukaryota; kingdom Metazoa; phylum Chordata; class Actinopteri; order Cypriniformes; family Cyprinidae; genus Puntigrus; species Puntigrus tetrazona. The sequence goes on along the minus strand of NC_056705.1, from coordinate 11,689,025 downwards.
TATAAATGCGTATGGGAACGCAGACGGATAAATGAGTGTTTCTAGTCATCTGGGTCCAATTTTCCGGTTATAAATTGGATTCTGTGAAGACATTGATTCGTTCAGAAAAGGTTAAGTTCGGCACAACTGTTATTCAGTTCAATTAGCAGGTGAAAATATGAGCATATTGTAAGTGACGGTTTGAGGATGGAGGAGAAAGGTGCTGGTGTGCATGACTTTTACATTTTTGGACACTTAAAGAGATAGTTCACGTAAAAAAAAATGAATTTGCTTGTATTCACACACCCTTGGGCCACTTCTTTTTTTACTTCAATAGAGCAGTCTTAGCTTAAACCGTGTTTCTTGGCGATTCGCAAAATGCAAGTATTGAAGTCTCATGAAGAGAAATGATATCATGTGATTATTGACCACATTATAATTCATCCATAACCTCAGACGAACAGTGAAGTCCAGTTCATTCCCGCACACTTTTCCTGTGTCTTCCAGACAGAAAGTGAGTTTTGATTGTGAAACCTCTGCAAATTGTTTAAACTTTAAAGTGCTAGTAGATACCGACTTGCATTTTATTACCAAGCACCTTAAAATCCTCTTCAATGTCGATAAATACATAAATAACCAAACAAAGCATTATAAAAATGTCCAATGCTATCCACTGTTTCTCCACTTTTTTGAGAAATAAGCTCATTCTCCGACTCCCCCAGAGTTAATAAGCTGAGTTTTATTGTTTTGGAATCCATTCAGCCGATCTCAGTGTCTGGAGATAGCACTTTTAGCATAGCTTAGCATAGATCATTGAATCCGATTAGACCAGTAGCATCGCGTTCAAAGAGTTTTGATATTTTTCCTATTTAAAACTTGACTCTTCTGTAGTTATATCATGTAGTGACTATAACTATCTCTTGATTGTTCTTAACCGATAAACAACTGACAGTGAATTACAGATTTAATACATCGTTCCAGTTTAATTACAGTTTATATTAACATCTCACGCAGTGTCACCTTCAAGTAAATCTGGCTTACAAAGAGAGAGAGATTTTTTTTTTTTAATTGTTAAAACATTTGAAAAGTTTCAGTAAAATCATTTCACAACAACAAAGTGACCGTATCCTTTATATCCTCATTTAAAACAATAAACCCATTATTTGTCAATAAATGCCAAATTTGTGCAATGCAATGATATTCGTACAATTTTAGTGTGACGTAATTGTCTATATCCTATTTTGGCCATTTTATATCTTAATTAACTCGACCGCTTCAGAGTTTGAGGCGACATGTGGCTGCCGTTTTTGTTTTTTTCTTCAGATTTTCATAAGCTGACGCGGTTTCACAGTCTCGACCTTGCAGTCCCCTCATCTCGTTTGATGTCGCTCTGCTTTTACAGTACGTAAAAGCCGGAGGAAATGCACATGACCGCACGGCAGTCTTTATTAAACGACACATGTGCCACATGGAAAATAAAGAATCGTGCTTTATTAAACGCCAGACCTTGGATGACAAAGCGCGTTCTGCAGACGCAGCATCTTTACATTCATATAGCAATCCTAATATTAATATACTAAATAATACATTTCATTACAGTGTTTCTATTTGAATAGATTTTAAATTTATTAATGTGATGATCATTACACCAGTCTTCAGTGTCACATGATCCTTCAGAAATCATTTGTTGTTCACAAAACATTTATTATTGATATTGTACATATTATCGATGTTGAAATTATAGAAGGATTGCAATCAATTTGCTGAATACATGCAATAATTTAATCACAAGATTCTGAATCATTTTTTTCTCTGTTCTTGTCCAACAGATGGAGGTGTATTTTTGTTTCAGCGCTCTCAAAATATCTTTACTAGAATCACATCGTGAAACAGACAAGAGTGACGTATGTTGTGAAAACATGGATATAATGCACTAGAGCTCCTGCAGGCTGAATGGAGTGTGATCTAGTGAGAAATGTTCATACATCACATCACTCACATTCACACACACACACACACACACACACAAGGTATGCGGTTGCCTTGCTGCAGAAGGAGATGATGGTGTTGCTATGGTGACATGTCTGGATGCAGCAGGCGGTGCCACATGGCAGAGAAGTGAGTGACCGGAGAGAAAGAGAGGGATGCCATAGTGGTTTATCGTCACACGCACTCATGTGTCGACACACACAATGACAAATCACACACACACACACACACACACACACACAGAAAGAGAGAGAGCGAGAGAGAGAGAGGTACACTCCTCACAAACATGTTAAACCCACCCACATACTAAGCTGAGCAAGCAAGAGGGAAGCAATGAAGCAAATTTGAATTCAGTATTTCAAAAAGCACAACTTTTGAGGAACATCTCTTAATAAAAATGTTGTGAAGCTTTGGATATGTTCCACCCCCTGGTGGTGTTATCTATGCTACAGTAGTTGTAAAAAACCCCCCCAAAAAAAACAGCCAAGCATGTTTCACATAAATTATTTATAAAAATACCATGTGTCAGCAAAGTGACATATTTTTTCTCCTCCATATGAATATATTAAATTACTCAAAAATATACGTAAATACTATCCATATTAAAAAAGTATTATTATAAAATTATTTTTTGTTTTGTTTTGTTTTTGTTTTTAATATGTTTTATTTGTTTTGAATTTAATAATTTATTTAGTTTCTGTATGTTGTGTTTTTTTTTGCTACATTTACTTGATTAAAAAATAATTTGGGGAAATATCCCAAAATCACGATAATTCAAGATAATGGATTTCTATTGTAATATATATTAAAATTTAATGTATTTCTGCGATGCAAAGATGAGTTTTCAGCATCGTCACTCTGGTTTTCAGTGTCAAACGATTCTTCAGAAAACATTCTTATTATTTTGATATACTGTATATATATATATATATATATATATATATATATATATATATATATATATATATATATATATTTTTTTTTTTTTTTTTTTTTTTAATCACAGATGTGCTTCCGAATAGACGGTTTCAAAAACCATTTATTTTATAACATTACATCCTTTCCACTTTTTTATTGCTCCATTCTTGAATAAAAACGATTATAAAATTCTTCGCCAGAAGAGTATTTGGGATTCAAAACAAAACTAAATCTTAATAACTGACCTCTTTTTAAAGGCTTGTAGCTAATCAAATAAGAGACATTCATGACTTCTCTAGAATTTATTATTTTCATTCACGAACATTAGAGGATCTAGCCTCGGGAAACTACTGAGACAGGTTATGTCTCTACGATGGAATAGTTAAACGTAAAAAAATGACAGTGATTTTTACGGTAAAAACTGTGAAAATGCTACGGTAATTTAAAATTTAGTTTGAATTTGATTTTTTTTTTTATTAGTTTTTTGTGTCAGTTATGTTTATTAGGGTTGTGTGTTACATGTGATTTTGTTAAATTAATGTTTATTGCATATTTCAGTTTAATTACCACCATGATGGTGTTTAGTGTTATGTGTGAAGGACACTGAGCACCTTCTATATATGTTCATATTTAAAAGCTACTTGTTATTGGCTTTGGTTCATCACGTGATTTTCTCATCATGGATATTTCAAAGGTACAAAACAGTACTTTAATAGGTTGGTATATTACTATTATATCAGTTAATGCAATTACGGTATTTAACTGTAAAATGTATTATAACCGTAAAACCAAAAATGTTGTTACCGTATCTTTATGCTTTTATTCCGGCAACCACAGCTGCTTTTTTTTGTTTGTTTTGTTGTTCATGCAATGTTTCAACGAGCTGGCCGGATCTTAAAGGGCTACGTCACGCCATGCTAGAATTAATGCTGCGTATGCGACAGTAAAAACCGCTGCCGTTCCTCGACTCAACGTCTATGTCCTGAAGAGCCTGGGTGGGCCTGAAAGGCTTTAGGCAAAAACAATGTAACTCTCTATTCATTTGTCAGTGTCTTTGAAAACGTGTCAGAGGAATTACAGCCATCGTAAGAACCGTATCATCTCCCGTCGGGCTAAAGAGATAAAACTGCAGCTGAAGAAGGAGAAGGGATGGCGAAATCTCCGGATGAGTCTGAGATAACCCTCAGGAAAAGCCTCCCCACAATACAGAGGAGAAAATACAGGCTGGTTAGCATTTAAAATCCCCTTGTAATTAAAACATTATGATTATTACGCTGGCTTTCGCTCAACATATTTAATGAGATTAAGGACTGCCTCCAGACAATTCGCCCATGATATAATTTCACAGGCTTTTTTCCACAGCTGTAGGCCGTGAAAACTGAATTTAACGGCATTCCTGAAACCAAACCCGAACACTGCTCTGGGATCAGACCGAGAAAGCACTTCTGAACAAGAATCGTGTTTAAACTCTGAAAGAGTAAGCCGTCTCGATCAAATACACGACCCTGGACCATAAAAACAGACTTGAGCCGCTGAGGAAACCTTGTAGCAATAGTCAAAATTATAGATTTTTCTTTTATGCCAAAAAGTAAAGACTGTGTTCCATGAAGACATTTACTAAAGTTCATACCGCGAATAAAAATTTTTTTTTTTGCACCCTCAGATTCCAGATATTAAAACAGTTGTATGTCAACAAAATATTGCTCTATCAAACCGTGTATTAATGGAAATGGCTTTCATATGATTTGCAAATCTCAATTTCAAAAAACTGACACCTATGATTGGTTTTGTGATCCAGGGCGCAGATTTATAACTACAGGAATTGTATAAATATGTCTGTAAAAAAACAAAAAGTTTTTTTTTTTTGCTAATGTTCCTATTAAGTTATAAAAATGTGTTTTCTGAGTTTTAAAACTGATTAAAGGAATGCTACTTTTGAATTTACTTTAAATATTCTAAAACAAGCAACATTTAATAGACAAAAAACTATAAAAAATAAAACATTTTAGGGGAAAAAAACGATAACTGAACGATTTATAAATAATGGTTCTCTGCTAATGCTTTGAGAAAAATACTTAAGACCACATATCTTCAAATTAATGTTCTGTTAAAGTTACTGGAAGGATGTTTGAGAGCGTTTCATGTTCATTGGGTTAATGGTTAAAACTCAGGCCATATGATACAAAACTAACAGCAGTTAGCGCGCTGTTTAATTAAAATATACACAGATTAAACCTCATAAAAAATGTAGGCCATCCGTTTCAAGCTAAACTGAACAGGGAATGAGTGTGAATCTGTTTTCACTCAGACCTGGTCAGGCTGTGGATGGAATATAGATATTGATCAGACAGGTTTTATATGTATTGATCAGTTCATGAGGCAGGTGCTGATCTCAGGGCGCCACCTGGAGTTAGACGGATGAACTCCACCTCTGAAGCGGTTTGCATTTACAGTATATTATCTCTTTTCTTGGAAATCTTTTTAAGCGATCTTAATGTATCCAAAGAATGCTTCACAAGTGTGTGTGTGTGTGTGTGTGTGTGTGTTCCCTGGGTTTGGGGACTATGACTTTCCACTTGTGTGTCAGTGCTCTATACCAGTGGCAAGAGCTTTTTATTTAAATGACTTTCTTTGTTTTAAAAAAGAAATCACGTTCTGTGACATGCTGATAACTGTGTATATTTGTGAGAATGTTAATACAGCATATAGAGAGGAAAGATTAAATAATAACTGAATATAAGAGCATAATCTCTGAGTAAAACCCTGTGTAAATGCTTCAGATGAGGTCCAGCTAAATTAAAACAAGAATCAAATTAAGGCTTACAAAAAAAAACCCCAGCAAGATAAAAAAAAATAAATGAAAGGCCATCTATTAACATGCAAATTACATGCGGTGGGGTTCTTAAAGCAGAGACTATATGAGAGATCTAGTAGGAACCGCCAGGGGGCAGCACGACTCAAAATACTTCCAGACTAATAAAAACACACCAATGTTTCATAAAGAGTATTGTCGTGTTTACATTTATGATTATATTCACAGAGTTGTAACTGTAACTGAAAGATAAAAAAAAAGGTTTTTTTGAATTCAAAGTGAACGTACACGATATTAAAGGCATAGTGTCAAACAACTATATTTTGTATATCTATATAAAAATATATATAAATAAATATAAATACTTTGTACTTGGAAAAAAATATTTTCATTTTATGATAATTTATGAAAAGATAAAAATATAATTTAAACAAATTATTACTAATATATATATATATATATATATATATATATATATATATATATATATATATATATTCATTTTTAATACATAAATAAAAGGAAATTCCAAAATAAATATAAATTGAGGGTTTTGGGACTAAAAATGAGCTAGATTTTTAAACTTTAAACTTTAAATGCTTTTAAATTTGAGGCATCATATATCGACAACAGTGTAATATAAGTATAAGCGATAACGCAAGCCTTTCAGACAGCGGAGAGCAGATCTTTGAAAACAGTTTCTTATTCCCAAAACAGACCCCCAAAATCCCAGCTACTCCTTCATTCTTTTCCACCTTAGAAAACCAAGATGCATTTAAAAGAGTGCAGTATATTTATCTTCCTTTCTTTCTTCAGACCCATCTTTTTTTCAGACCGGCTTTCTTTTCACAGCAATCCAAGCAGAGAGGAAACATTGAGAGGGAGACGAGGGCCAGGGGAAGAGGTGGGGTGAAACCAATTAAAAGACTACAAGTCATGCTCGAGCAGGACAGGCTTGATCGGTGGTGCGAGCCGGAGACGTGGCCTAGGAAACCCTTCAAACGCAGGGGAGCAAAAGTTGCGTAAAGGAGAGGAGTGTGTGTGTGTTTGGCGGAGGGGAAACTCATTAAGCTGGGCTGCAGATAAGAGCCTGTCACAGTCAATGAGTCTGTGTACAAAGGAGTGGATAAAGAGCATACAGCGGTTTTCAGAGGAAAGAGACGATGAAAAGGGCTTGGTGGGGTGAGTAAAGGGGTAACGCAGGAGGAAAGATCCCTGGGGCTGTTGGGAACAAAATGTCCTGAAATACCAAATGATATTAACAAAGGGGTAATAAAAAGATCATATAATGTCTTACTTGTAAAAAGGATCATTTTTGGTTAGAACTGTATAGGATCAGTCGCATACATGAAAGGGAGGTTATGCAATCGCAATAAAAAACGCAATTGCCCTATTGCTTGTAATTTACAGCAAAGCCTGCAATTTTACTAGTATTATTGTTGTTTTATTATGATTATTGTTATTAAAAATATTACTTTGTAATAATACCATTTGCCTGTAAAATGAAAAATTGATCACAATAAAATGAAACGATAATGAAAAGAAGATATATAAATAAAATATTATTATTATTATTATTATTAACAAATAAATCAGTAATATTATTTGTCTGTTATTTCCGTAAAAAAACAAGAAATCATAATACAATAAAAACAATTAAACAACAAAATAATAATATTATTAATCATAATAGTAATAATAATTATTATTGTTATTATTATTCATTGTTATTATTATGAATTAAAAAAATCATTTAAGTTACAAATTTTGACATTAATTTCTGATAAAAAAAATCTCAACAATTACCATGCTTTGGCGGGATGTGCTCCATTATGGTTAGAATATTTTACTTAATCTGTTTATGCAGGATTAGGGTTTGGATTAACTGTAATAAGCTTGATTTCAAAACAATAGAGCACTACTGTGATATAAAAACTTTGCATTCGCATGCTCTGCTTAATGACACTAGCACTTTAGCTCAAGGCAGAAGACGTGGGAGAGAGCTGTGTGCCACTGACAAACACCATTTGTGTGTGTGTGTGTGTGTGTGTGTGTGTGTGTGTGTGTGGCTATAATAAGGTCATTAGGGTTGATACAGTATATATCAGTTTATGATTGAGTGGCAGTGAGAAAAATGATTTGCACACACATACACGCACAAACTCATAACTGTGAGTGTTAGATGTGGCTCATAGCAGACAGGATGATCTGTGTGGGTAACATGATTGGAAAATGGAGCTGAATGAGAATGAATGAATCTTTGTGCGGTTCTCTCTTTCTCCTGCTCTCTAGTGTGTGATGGAGAGATCTTTCAGGAGCTCACACACACCACAGGAGATGAGATTTCCTGCTGATCTACAGCAATACATGCCTTCACACGCGCATACACACACACACACACACACACATTCATATTCTACTCTCATGCCATCCTTTTTAACAACCATATAATGATCACAAACAACCAGCTTTAAACTGTTATCAACCATAAATAGGCTATGCAGCTTTATACAGCTAATGACCTTAAATGGACAATCTCAACTACCTAATGACCAAACCGTAATTAAATTAAAGCATCAAGTGAATATATACAACATCATCTAACAACTATAAATGCTAACAACCACAAACAACCACTTGATCATGCTAATAAAGTCATAAATGACCAGTTTTTGGCCATTTATGGTCAACTACCTACACAACAGTTTTTAGCAGATATTGACCATAACTGACCTGCGTAAGCAAGTTGATTAAAAACAATTACCAGTTTCCACCAACTAATGACCAAAAACAACATGTCCCAACCTACCAATCAGCAGTTTTAACAATTTAATTTAACAATTTACTACAACTGACCTGCTTAAGTTAAGTCCAGTTTCTAGCTAATGACCAATTTCAATCTATTAACCAGTTTCAATCAGTTAATTTTCATAACTGACGAGCTTAAACAAGTTAATAACTACGTATGACCAGTTTCCAACATCTAATGACCAAAAACAATCCACTCCAAACAGGTAATGACCATAAATGACCAGTTTCAACCAGTTAATAAACATAAACAATATACTTTGAATGATTAATGACCACTTTAACCAGTTAATGAGCATTAATGACCACTTTGTACCAGCTAATGACCAAAACACCCTGCTTTAAACAACTAAATACCAGTTTCAACCAGCTAACCACTTTTAACCATTTAACGTACCTAAACAATCTGCTTTAATTGCCAGTTTTAACTAGTTAATGTCCATAAATGACCAATTTCAACCAGTTAATAAACATAGACATTAACTGCTTTGAACAATTAATTATGACTTTTAATGAGTTAATGACATTAATGACCAATATCTACCAGCTAATGACCAAAAACTAATGAATACAAACCACCAACTTCAACTATCTAATGACCCTAAATGGTCAACTGCAACCATATAAATGCATTTAAAATTAGTCTTGTAACCCATAGTTTTGCTAGTTAGTTAGTTAGCCATTTCGTCAGACTCTGCAAAGCTGAATTAGCATGTACAGTGTGCGTCCCATCCTACACAAACCTTCAAAGTCGAGCACAGCGTACGGTGACATAAAGGCTAATGTTTTAGCAAGCTTTCGGGGACACAGATGGAACAAAAAACACACATCGTGTCTGACGTGGTACCAGGATGATGCAAGGTGACACTGCGCTGGCAAACACTTGGCAGTTAAAACGGCAAAGGTGGGGAGAAAAACATGTCAGGCTTGCTCTGCTAACACACGGGTGTCTTCTGAGCTGAGAGCGAAAAATCTGCCTCTGTTTGAGGTCACGAGGTCACCGGCTGAATGTTTACCGCAGCAAGAAAAGGACACAGAGGCTAGCAGAAGGGTGAGACAAGGCAGGTGTGCTGATTCACAGATGGAATCGCGCAGAAAATGATTTTGAGGGACAAACGCGATTGGCTAGGGTCAGTATAGCACTTTAAAGGTTAGCTGCAAAGGTTGCCAAGTCCTCTGTAAGTGCGAGATGGTGCAATTACATTTCTGCGATGGAATATGTGGACGGGCGTAGCATTTTTCCACCTATTTTTATTTATTTTTTGCAGATATGGAAAAAAATGACAGGAATTGTTGGGAAGGAAGAGGATCACACTTGAATCCATATTTCTCACATAAGTAGCACAGCAAAAAAACTGTGTTCTTCACATTGTTTTGCCCTCTGTTGCTCCTCCTCTCCCTTCTTCCTTCCTATTCCCTCTCTATTCTTGCTGTCGGTCTCTCCTCCTGACAAAGATGATCCAATCCTCTCATTCATTATTTACAGCGTCTGAAAGTGCTTCACTGCACAAACACACACACCATCACGGATATCTATGAATGCAGCAAGTCTAGACCTCATTGCTTCTTTGGTATAATTATCAGTTTTATTACAGTGATCTATCCTGTAGTCGGCTCTTGCACTAATTATTGAATAACACTAAATACTATCAAGTCTAGTTCCTTACGCACTTATACTCATATAAAAGCCAAACACTGATCTCAGATCGGCCTTCCAGGATATATAAATGTCATATAATCAAAAAATATATATTTTAATATTTCTAAGAGGAAATAACTGCAATATCTATAGGAGGAAACAACGGATTTCAAGTGCATGCCTTATTTTCTGTCTGTAACAACCTAAAGGCTCCTTGAGAAGATTAAACTGATATAAGAAAATCAATAATTTAGTATAAATAAATGCGAGAAAGAAGACAAGTCAGCAAGCAAGTATCACTAACAATGTCAATGTCTGACAACTGAATGCTGAATATTCTAGCTAAATATTTCAATAATGAGACAAATCTCTGAAATGACATAGAGATAGATAGATAGATAGATAGATAGATAGATAGATAGATAGATAGATAGATAGATAGATAGATAGATAGATAGAATAAAATCTGGACTTTTATTGGAAATCCATTTTAATCTATCTGTCATGTATTAATAAGAAAATGAAAGCTGAAATGTGATTTGTTCAAATTAAATGTCATTCCTCCACCCAGCAGATCTCTCATGTCACCTCTCAACCTCCACACTCTCTAATGGAGAGAGAATTGATCAACACTCTGCAGTTAATGACATGAGCGCCTAATAAATGTGGGTCTCCCGGGCACCTTATGTCAGATATACGAGCCCATCTATATGTGTGGCTCTGGGAGGAAGTGAGTGGGCGGAAGTTATGAAGAAGACAGATATAAAAATGATTTGTAGTTTAGGGACATGAAGAGGCATTAGGGAAATAACAGGATACCATAAAGCGTATTCACTTGTTTGGAAACTTGCCGTTAAGATGGAGAAAGACAAAAAGAAAGAGGGAACAACAGAAAGAGAGAGACGTGTCCTTGCCCCCGCGCATCTGCAGCTCAGTGATGAGGACAGATGAGGTCATTATAACGGGGTTACAGCGCCCACCTGTGCATGGACCTAATGATCCGTAAAACACACACACACACACACACACACCAGGACAGAGTCAACAGAGGCTAATGACACTACAACCCCGCACAAGCACCTTAATACTGCAGTTAAACTCGAAAGAAAAACTACTTCTCAGGACCAAACCTGTAGATAATAATGAGAAAAAAACAACTCTACAATGCACAGTAACAGGAAAAAACGTTGGGAAAACTGACCCAACAAATGACTCTTATGAAATCGTATTTATTTGTAGTGCAAAAAAAACACAGCGTGATCAGTGAAGAGCAAATAACTCTGAACTAGTGCGAGATTCGAGAACGAGCTCATACAATACCAATGATATGACTCTCTTGATATCAATATAGTGAGCAAATGTGCTTTTTATTATATTGTTGTTTAATAAACAGTCAACACAGTCAACAGCTGGAATATTAGGTTGATGTCACTTTAAGACCTAATGCACCGATCCATTATACTGACAATCATCTTCTTTCTTTAACTGTAATGTTCATTTAAGACATAACCGACTGTTCATGCGCACTCATAGAATATAGCATTAATATGTGCTTAATTACTGTCTAGTAATATGCATGCTAATGCTTTTTTGCACTGTGAATACTTGCCAAGACGAGCATTTTGACATGTTTTTGCGTGTATTTGAGTCATAAACATAGAGCACAACCAGTGTAGAGTCAGTTCTTGTTAATACATTACTCTGATTCCCAAACAAATGACTTTTATTATTTGGTTATTGTTTGTGAAAGCCTAACCACCGCAGTCAGATTCAAGAATGGTCTCATAATGAACCTGTTCAATTTAGTTTCACATTATTTTTGTGAATCAGTAACATACAGTTCCACTAGTATAGTGCAATTCACTTACAAATGACTTTTCTGTTCTGATTTCTTTACAGTAAATCAAATACAGACACCATGACAAGTGCAGAACACTTACTGAAACAAATGTTTCTGAAGAGTCTGTTGTTGTCATGAAAAATTCAAAAAAGGTTAATTATTTTGAAATTATGTTTAGTATACTGATTGCACTAATGCTGCAGGTTTTAATACAGTTTAAAGCAGAGATAAATTATTTCAAACGGATATTGCACATTCTTTCTAAAATATCTAAAAGACAAAAACCTAGCGGTAAGTCTGCGATAAAACGTTTTCCATGATGGACCGACGAAACCGAATGATTCAGCTTTATTATCTTTCAGTGTTTCTTTCCTGCAGAAGCAGGGCCCGAGCTGTGAAATATCATTTCAGATATGAGAATGGAAGCTGACAGCTGCTTACTTCAGAGAGACAGCTTTTGTTGAACACTGTCAAACTTCAAAACCGTATCAAAGCCGATCCATAAAGTGGATTGTGTGCATGTTGAGAGGGAGAAACACTTTTGCTCTCTCCAAGGATTTTTAGCAAAACTGTAACATCTACATGAAGAAGAGAATAAATCTGCCATTCATTTATTAGAAAACATCAAAGATTATATACATAGACATATTTAAAGTGCTGCTCTGTGTTTAAATGATATTATAACGAAAGGGTTGATTACTTATGAACTCGACTTACGCCGGTTAACGTCTAGAAAGGCTCTAAATAAGGAAGACAATGTATTTATGCTTTGTGCATTTGTGTTTTGTTTTAAAATACGTGCATGCACTGGATTTAAAATTCAAGATGCGACTGCATTGATTTTAGATTGATCCATCCCTTCAAAATCATTGGTTATAAAAAATCATAGCCCCTTCCTGTCAGCCCCTTCCTGCCGTTTTTGGCCTGTCCCTCCCCCATTCATCTTCCTGTCTATGTCAGAGCTGACCTCTGGGAAAGGATGAAGCCCTGGCTCAGAAGTTTCATGAATCATCAGTCTCCTCGACAGCTGTTAAACAAGAAGAAGTCACCTTGTGCTGCTGTATCAGGACACACAGCTATGGAAGCTATTTCTTTCACGGAATAAAAAAGTTTTTCGTCTCACAATTTAGATCACAATTTTCTATGTTTTACATCTGTCAAATCTACCTTCTCTTCTTTTCTTCTATAATATATAAAATAGAAATAAAAAATCAAAATGAAACAAAAAGTAATGAAATATATAAACATAACACACACACACAAATATATATATATATATATATATATATATATATATATATATATATATATATATATATATATATATATATATATATATATATATATATACAAATATATATAAACATGTGATCTTCATATGATCTACCACACAAAATGAGAGTTTTCAATATTATTCATTATTAAAAATGAAAAAATATACCCAAAACGTTTTTATTCTGTTTTTATTACCTTTATTTTGTTCCTAGCATAACAAGAATTAAACCAGACAAAGTTAGTTACACTGGTTTGGAATGACAAAAACAAAAGAATTGTTATTTTATTTTTAGTATTATTTATATATTATTGATATATTACCATAACAATATTTCAAATTAGCTTTAATTTTTTTATAAACATTTAGCATTAACTTTAAAATGGCTTCATGTAATATATGTAATAGAAATAAATATGAAAAACATAATGATATATATATATATATATATATATATATATATATATATATATATATATATATTAAATAATGATATTATTTTTGTTTTGTAACAATGGTAAATGATTGTAAATGATGACCGAACTATCCCTTCAATTTAGAAAACAGTCCCAAAAGTAGCAGTATCATGTGTAGTACATTTTTGTCATGTCATCATCCTACGTTTTTTTTCATCAGTTTTTTGCTCTCGCATTCTCTCTCTGATCAGATCGATCGTCTTGCTTGTCAGGAAGCTCTTCTTTCAAGCTCCCTGTGAATATGCGTACACTGAGTCGGCCCACGCACTCCTCTAGCAAATGAAATTCCCAACGCTTTCACCGGCCCAGGAACTTGCTGAGGTGGGCAAGTTGATTCCTCTGTGCTCAGCGGCTGTCCCACTGAAGACAGGCTGAAGTGTCTCTCTTTATTACGCTCACAATGTGAACGGCGCAGTGAAGAAGAGCCATACTGTACATCATGACTCACTGCGTCCCGCTGATCTATTATTACAGCCCCTGAGAACCGGGCTAAAGCATCAGACCCTTACTGCTCATCCACTTTGGCTCTGACCATTCTCCTACAGTCCCTTATGAGGAGTAAAATATATTAGACGACTGTTCACATACAGTAAGGAATCACAGCTTTAAAAAAATCATCCATATTGAAATCGCAAAGCTTTTGCACGTCTGAACGCTCAAAGATTACTGACAGAGTTAATAGTAATGATTTGTAATTTTTTCTTGTGAGAAGAGAAGTCATAAACTTGTCTGAATTTGTAAGATGCAAGGTTTAATACAGGTTTAAGAGGGCTGTATGTAGGATTGATACCGAGTGGTCGAACTAGGTATTGCAGTTCACATTCAAAACATTGGAGACCCCCTTCTTATCAGACTTGACTCGTACGAATGTTGCCAGATTCCCGCTCTGACCCCTTTCGTTGGCCAGCTTCCATGGCTGAAATGAAATACGCTGTGTTTTCCGCCAACTGGCAACCCGTGGTTCCTAGACACGATTGGGTAAACTGACGGTGGGCGGGTTTCACAAACCAAAACAGAAGCTGACATCATGGACCGGAAAGTACATTTTAGCATTGCTTTTCAGATAAACAAGTATGTTAACTTAGCAAGTTTCTTAAATATCTGCAAACATACTATTGTATTTGTATGCATTAGTAGAGTAAAAATCCTACATATCTTTAAGATACAAAAAAAATCTCAAATACTGTAAAGAGTGCTTGGTATTCATGATATCAAGAAAAAAAAATCCATAAACCACAAATTAATGAACCATAAAACAGCCTGAAAGCCTAAATTATTTTGAACTTTAATTTGAATATATTTTTTTGTTTTTTTAATTAATGTAGTATTTTTTGTATTGCATGTCCATTTAATTTTCTTTCCATTTATTAATTTTTATTTCAGTTTTAGGATTTTTTCGTGCGTGTATTTATATATTTTTTTCTTTGCTGCTATTTTTCAGTTTTCAAATAATTTTAGCAGGTTGCTAAGTTTTTCTTTTATAATTAATAATACATGAAATAATCATATATTAGTTATACTTATATTTTACCAATATATACTTATGAGTTATTTCAATTACTGAAAAGGAGACACAAAAACACAATGGATAAAGCATATTAGTCTAGCCATTCTGTATATAAATCTTATTTCTGCCTATATGGATCTCAGCAGTGATTTTTTTTGGTCCTATGGGAAACGGTGGAACTGTCTTCAGTGATTTGATTGGTTTAGAGGACACTGGCACGGCCAATTAAATGCCATCCTATATTCATAATAGAGTTAATGCTACAATGGGCTTGTTTGCTGCCGAGTTAAATGTGTTCCTGACGGGTTCATGCCACTGTTAATAAAAACCAGCAAGAACACTTATATAGAATAGCTACTCATTTGCATAAATCCTATGTCCGGCAAATATAAATATAAATAATGGAGGCAAAGCAAATGATACAACCTCACATGTCGCTTCCAGATGCTCCTTGTCAACTTCACCGTCTCTCTAACACCAGAAAGGCTAAAACCAAATCACATGCTCAATATGAATGCAGACGGCGCCAGGTGAACGACTGAGATTTGCATCGTAATTCACAAACATCCACAACAACAACAACCCAAAAACAAGCTTTCTATTTGCCATTTCAACATAATGCTAATTTCCACTAGGCGTCAGCACTCAGAGTTAGGCTGTTGCTTTCAAAAACGAGTCAAAGAACAACATGAAAAACGGCAACAAAACAACAAAATGAAAAAATGCAGTTCACAATAAGCTACAGTATTCACCAGACTTAACTGCAATAGTCAAAGTTCCCATTTGCAAGAGTATTCTTTACAAAACATTGAAAAAAAAAAAGAGCTGAATTTCACATGAAATGCAATACACATTCGCTTATGAAACCACCAACAGGCCAAATATGAACGCGGCCATGCGGATATAAGGGACAGGAAAAACACAATACATTTGAACTGTGTCTGTCAAAGCGTGCCGGGGGAAGTGTGTATTCCTCAGCAGCTTCACTGGGAAATGTCTTACAAACAAACGTATGATTGACACAGGTGAACCCAGAGTCACCCTTCATGGCTGAGAGGACAGGAGAGGATCTCGTGAAGGAAAAACAGAAATGATACGTCTGCTGTAACGTGTCAATCAGTGACTTAAAGGGTAGAAGGTTGCAGGGATAGACCCCCCCTCTTCCTTTGGGATGAGGCGTAATGAATAATTCCAGATGATAAAAATGCTATGACAGTTGTGTGTGTGTTATGGCATTTTAATATTTCTTCTTAAAAGCATTTTTTTGGTCAATTCTCAGTTTTCATGAAGCAAAAAGCCTTCATGAGTCGTGCATCGTTGAGCGATTTTTTTATTAAACTGAGCGAGCTTGTTAAAATCAACATAAAAAGGAAGCCAAAATAGGCATAATTTACTTTAAGGTGTTATTATGAACAATATACCAGTGCAAAAAAATGTTATGCATATATATATATATATATATATATATATATATATTTTTTTTTTTTTTTTTTTTTTTTTTTTTTTTTTTTTACAAGTGTAGTGTTACAATTTTTCTTGATGAAAAGCAATTTAACTAAAAAAATTCTATTTTTTTTTCACAAGGAATTGATAGAATCAACAAAATTGAAGCTGATTGTTATTTTGATAAACCGATATATTTCATTTTATTCATGAAAATAACTTTTCATTTTTCAATGCTATCTGTGCAGGTTGTCCATTAATGTTAACTAACAGTGGATTATTTACACTAATTTAACCATTTTTACAATTCAGTACAAGTTCTATGCATTAAATCCCAAGTCCCAAATTTATTTTTGTTAAATATAGTAAAACTATATTGCAAACTGCAATTTAAGTTTAAAATTTAACTTGAAGCAAAAATAATACAAATATAACTAAATAATTTATTTATTTAGTAATAATATATAAATCTAAAAATAGTATCAAAAATAATAACCATTGAAATTTTACATTAAAATAATTTAATAATAATAAAAATTAAATCAATTCTTCTGCCAAGACCTATAGTGCGTTAACATAATTATAAGCAGTCTGACGTGCCGTTATAAGCTATTTTACAACTTCAACCCTGGCTCATCCAAACTAATTTAAAAGCATACCCTTTCATTATAGAATCCATGATTCTGTATTACATTTAAAAGCATGCACATTGTCAACATTTCCTTTTCTCCTAAATTAATAAATGGAACAACACAGATATAAATCATCCGCAACTTCAGCGAGCGGGACTCCTAACCGACTCTTCTCCTCCTCAACTCTCAGTGGAGACAGTAGAGTGCACATCCCACAAAAATCACATAAAAACCATCTAATCGCCTTCCCGCCGAGCCGCCGCTGCGCCTCTAACTCTCTCTAATGAGCCCCTGCGGATCTAGACGTCAGGCCTCAGTCAAACCGGGCTCCTCAGAGCCAATGAGAGCCGGGAGGAAGTAAACGGGGTCCGGAGCTGCTGTCAACACAGTGGTGTGGGAGCTGATGGCTGTTATACAATTAAACCTGCGCGCGAGAGCCGTTCCATTACGGGTAATATCCTTTGGCTTAAAGTGACGCCGAGCCAATTTCCCATTCACACATGGATGAGCAGGTCCAGACAGAATCTGTGCATTTTCTGAGCTTATTTTATATTTCACGGATTGAAAAAAAAAAAAAGAATGTGCTGTCTGTCATTCTCCAACATGGCATAACTGTCACATAATTCGACATATTACCTGTTCTTTTGAACTTTATATTCATCAAAGAATTCTGAAGAAAAATTATTTAAAGAAAAGGATATATATGCAAAAATATATTAAGCACATCAAATCCTTTCAATATTTATCACGATGAGAAAAATATTTTGTGAGAATCAAATCTGCATATTAAAACTATTTCTTGGGGATCAAATGACTCAGAAGGCTGGAATAATATATATATATATATATATATATATATATATATATATATATATATATATATATTAAATATATACAGTTTTTACTGTATTTTTCGATCAAATAAATGCAGTACACATTCACATGTCCAATATAAGGATAGAAGATAGCTATATATACATATATACACATATAAATGACCTCTCCGAAGGCATATTAGCATTACCGCTGTATACAGGGTTTTATTATGCGCTGTAGGCCTGGCTATCTTCATAGCGGACACCACATCATTCTGGCAACCCTTGTGGAAAAAGCTTGATGTTTTGGTCCTAAAATCTAAATCAGCTTTGGTTTATAAACCTTGCGGTCGTGCCATGTTTGCACTTAAACGTTTCCCCTCAAATCAATACCAGAGATGCCAGGAGTGAGACGGTCTGCTGTTTCCCGTCTCAAACTTAGACAGTCTGTCGCATGGGGTCTCTCCAGGGAAACACAGCAGCTTATAGGCGAATTAGACTACAACTAATGCAATGCATATGATCCCAGCCCACATGCACTTCGTTCCTGTATGTGCATGTTTAAAAACCACCAGTACAATAAACGATTGCTATTAGTGTAACTTATCCTGTACCGTTTGGGCTCCAGACATAAATGATAACTCATATTACACAGCTTGTTGAGAAGAGGTGTATTTTAGAAGACCTTTTTTAGAAAGGGACTTGATTTTAATAGTAGTGATCTAACTGAAATGTGTATTAAACATTAAACAACTATTTTTATTAATTATTAACTAACCAGGGCCTATATTTGTGGGGGCAAATGACTTTTTTTGCCATGCACAAAATTAAAACGAGTGAAAAACACTGCGCAAAGACCTACAGAAAACGTAAAAATCTCATTTGAATTGCTTTTAATTGAAACGCAGCACACGACTAATCATACGATGTATCATAATGCGATTTTTAATTAAAATCTGCCCTTAGGCGACCTGTCCTAATATAACAATATTCACAGCAGCTGTCAAAATGTCTGACGTATATTGACACATTTTGAATTCTAACAGGATAGCTTGAAATTTTCTGCATAAAAAACGAGAAATAGCGGAAAAAGAACGGAGATGAGGGTTGATGTCGTTCCCAACTCATTATATTATGCAGGAGCTAGAGAGGTATCACTATCTTTTACTGCCTCGGCGAACAAGGTGTGACAGCCAAACAAAAAAAAAAAAAAAAAAAAGAAATCGGGGGTGCGAAGAGGGAAAAGAAAAATGGAAATTTTGCATAGACGCGCGTGCATATTTATGCACCGCCAGCCACATTCACAGCGTAATAGCGGTATGTTCTTTATGAAGAAACATGTACTAATATCAGATCCTTCCAAAAGCACAAAGCCTCCTGCTGGAATTGAGCTTTGAAGTCGACATGCATGCCAAATTTGTTGAACTAAAAAAAAAAAAAAAAAGAGGTTCAATTCCCCTCACGCCCCAAACAGAGGGAGGCAATGCAGAGAGGGAGGCAGAGAGTTAAGCAAATGTCAGGGGAAGGAGGTGTGTGTAAAGAAACATGCACAGCAGGTGGATTGTGGGAAGAGTGAGGAGGACGTTAACCCTCCAGCTCCTGGAGCAGGTGTCTCATAATCAATTTAGATGAATCGCTTATGTTGCATTTGCTCTTTTGTAAGTTGCTTGGGATAAAAGCGTCTGTTAATTGAATAAATGTAGATGCATTGCAAACTGCTTAATTTGGAAAATAAACAATGGGTATAAAGGCACTTTCTAATTCATCGTCTTGTTCAAAACAGGCCTTCATCTGGTTTTGAAAGCATAAATGTGTCTTCCGCTGCCTTTGATATACTGCATTCTGTGAGTGCAAAAAAATGTATTATCCAGTTTTTTACTTTTTTTGTAGCAAATAGATTTTTTATTGCTTATGTCTACAGAAGGACCATCAAATGAATACATTAATTCAAAACAATACATTTTTAAAGACTTTCAGATGCATTTAATAACACAAAATAATGGAATATGGTCTTTAGGATCATTTTTCAAAGTTTGACCGTTTTTAATTAACACGTAATGACTCAAATTAATCAAGTGACAGTAAAGACATTTATAATTTCAAAAGATTTCTGTTTCAAATAACTGCATTTCTTTTGAACTGTCCGTCCATCAAGGAATCTTAAAGAAAATGTTTCCATAAAAATATTAGGCTGTTTTCATCTTCGATAACGATAATAATAAATGTTTTTTGAGCAGCAAATCAGCATGTTATAATCATGTGACACTGAAGAATGGAGTAACGATGCTGAAACTTTAGCTTTATCGCATGAATTACATTTTAAAATATATTAAAATTGAAACTTTTTTATATTTGTAATAATATTTTACAATATTACTGTTTTTACTGTGTTCTTCTCAAATAAATAAGCCCTGTTACGCAAAAGACACTTTTTCAAAAACCTAAAAAAAAAATGTAAAATCTTAAATCATTAGATGTAAACTTAAGTGCCTTGGAAGCCTGTTTCAAAGCAGCATCATGCTGTCTTTTAAGTCACTGACTCTCTGGGCAGCGATTGCAGCCGTCTTTGATTTCAGACACAGCTGATATCTCCGCCTCCTAATCAGTTCTGTCATAAAGGTTAAAAGTAGCAGGTCGTAATGAAAAGTCTGCAGTGATCACCTTGATCTCATCTAGCACTTTGCCATTTCATTTATTCATTTATTCATGTCTACCTCCCTCGCTGGGAAGGAGAGACCGGCTCGTTAAAGGAGCGACACTGAGTTACGGTATGGCCATTAAGGTATAATGAGAGAACAAGAACTTTGGCAGCATTTAACCAGCCAACACAACTGCTCTCTGTCTCTCCGGCCTCAGCCTTTATCTGAATGTTTGTGATTGTGTTCTATAATCTCAGTTCTCGCTCACGTCTCCCCGGGGTCTCTGTGCTGTGTCTGTGACACTTAATTAAATGTGAAAGGGGCTCTCTGGGCATGGAGCACCAGCCTGGCAGACACACATGAGGCAAGCTGATGGCTACACACTTTGTTGTGTGTCTGTGAAGATGCATAAACACACACACACACACACACACACAAGTAACTCACACACACAAACTGAGCTAAATCAATAAAGCACTGATGAGAATTAGTCCAATTCATTTATATTTATTTATATTATATTATATTTATATATATATATATATATATATATATATATATATATATATATATATATATATATATATATATATATATATATATATATATATATATATATATATATATATATATGTATATATATATATATATATATATATATATATATATATATATATATATATATATATATATATATATATATATATATATATATATATATATATATATATATATATACACACACACAAAGAATACGCAATAAAAAACAAGCATTTATGTGTAAAGAATATGCTATAAAAACTATGCATGTATTTATGTGTTTCCTGTGTTTTGTAATCAACAGATTGTTTATTGTTTTTTCATTTTACTATCTGATAGTTTGTAAATTTTTTTAAAATATGCACACCAAAAAGTGATTTATATATCGTATTTTTCATCTTTATAAAGGAATAATCGCTAATCAGCAAACCCCAAATTTTCATTAAATACAACCATAGCTTTTCCACTGACTAATAAAAACCTGCAGGCCACATCATGTGATGTTACATTCTCACAGAGTACACAATTTTAGAGGCTAAATCACTCTAGGTCATACCTGAGCACAGACATTACAACAACGATCTTAAGCATCAAACCGATAGATTTTAGATTATATATTGTGACCGGCAGAGAGTTCAGAAGGAGGTATTAAAAAAAAAACTTTCAGACAAAAGCAGAAATAGCTAAAGCAAACACTGGCTTACCTGTAATCAAAATCTCCAGGATATGTAGCGGAGGTACGGATCGGATTTCTTCAGAGAGAGTGTAAACGTATACAGGTGAGGTCATCTACAGTAAATTCATCACCTGTGAGTTTGAATTTCATCACTGAACCAATCACATTCAACACGGCTGAACTTTGAACACTTCTGAAAAGAAACTGTCAGTTATTTCCTTATGACAGCCGACTTGCTCTAATCACACCCGAGTTAATGATAATACACACTTATGATAGTCGGTTCAACATGACATCACGTAAGGTCACTTATTTATCTAACAGTACCCTACTTTTCTAGATCACGTTCAGAATAGTATACTACCATAAAACTTTCTATATGGACTAACTACCCAGATAATAATACTTGCTAATAAATAAAATACTATAGTAAGTATTAACCCAGCAAAACACAGAATGTTCCCCTAACATTAGTTTTTGGTTCCCGTTTGGTTCCCGCTCTTTTTATAAAATAACATTGCCAGAGCGTTGTAGAATAACCTAAAAATAACTTATGAAGAACATTCGAGGGTTAGTGTAGAATAACATTATGGGAACATTAGAATAATGTTCTGGGAACCAAAAAGTAACATTCTTGTAACGTTGGAACAATGTTATGGGAACATTCTATAAACCCAAAACTAATGTTCTGAGAACGTTACACTAAAGCCCTCAGGCTGTCAGCCCAAATCAGATTTTGTGTGTATCTGGATGGATTCTGATTTGAATAACTGACACTCCACACAACTTACTGCAACTCATAACTGATTCAGCGGCAGAAACGCAGGAAGTGAATGTGCAGCTTTTTCCCAATGCTGCTTTCAAAACTCAAAAAGGTACATTATATTGTGTTTTTGCGCTTGACTTGCACTTCGCAACGACCGCTGCAAAGATGTTCAGCATGTGTTCTGTAAAAAATGCCTGACGTGTTTACATTTTACGTGGAGCCAACACGCTAAATCCTATCTGACCGGTCAGACTGAAATGGATTTCCAGAAATGCGATTTGAATAGGATTCTAAGCCGCATATGAATGTAGCTCGAAATGTATTTGCACAAATCAGATTTCATGTAGTTGTTTGCAGTTCAGACGATCTAAGTATAATTGGATTTCAATTGGATTTGCACAAAAATCGGATTTGGGCTGACTGTCTAAAGGAGGCTCAACATTAGGGGAATGTTGGAATAAGATTAAGGGAAACGTTCTAGAAATGTTAGATTAATGTTAGCGAAACGTTGTGCAAACCCAAAACTAGTTCAAGAAAAGTTAAGAAACCTTTCCTGCCTAATCAAAACACAAACCATGAAAGATAACGTTCTGGGAACAAAAAATTGTTAGCTGGGAAGTAGGATGTACTTGTCTTGTACTTTGTTAGTATCACAATCCCAACTCATCCTCTCTGTCACACATAAATTAAGTCTTATCAGGTGTTTCAGTGACTGTACTGTGATTAGAGATAATCGTGACACAATAGCAGCGTCTCGGGACTCAATTAAAGCCTAAACGGTTTCATTTAATGCCCAACAATGACTGAAGGGAACAAAAGTCACAAAACACAATCTCAGATGAGCTCTTCTGCATAAATTACTTGAGGAAAATAAATGCCGCTCTCATTTCTGTAACTGGATGTTATGTTGTGGATCGTTATGAACAATGTGATAGAAGGACCCTATTCATCACACTCATTTTCTGCCTTTCTTTGTCTCATTCACCTTCTCCTGCAGTGATACATGCTAATTGAATTACTGCTGACTGATTAAACTGCACGGCAGAAGAGACAAGAGCAATCCAGCTTGTCCTCCTGGCCTCTGCTCTGCACTACAATTCTCTCTCCTTCTTTATTACTCCACCACATTATACTAAAGACGAGAGGATAAAAGCCCGTGTTGGCATTCATAATTTAACTTGCTGTGAAGTTTGATTAAACAGGCCCTTCTCTTCCACAATGAACTATGCAATGGGCCACTATTAATTAGTTTACTAAGCAAATTAAATGAATTAGTTTGCTTACTAAATTAGTTTACTAACTGGTCTTAAGGAAGCCCTGCATAATGCTTCGGATTTAGCTGACCCAAATCTGACGTGTTTTATATTGTCGTTTATATATAATGTGAACACAAGATGTTTATCTGAATATTTATGGTAAAAGATTCTGATGTCATTATATACATAAAAATTAAGAAAAAATTATTATTATTATTTAATTAATTGCGCATATATATATATATATATATTGAGTATTGAATTATTTTCAGTGCATATATTTCCAAATTGCACATTCATAAAAGCAATGTTACCAATTAAATTTGTTTATAAATTTAAATGCAGTTTTACTGAGAAAATGTTTTGACTAATGTACGGATGTTTTAGAGACATTTTTATGAATTTTAAGCTTTTAATATTACATATTATATTTTAATGTACACAAAAAACGTAAACTAGATTGTATTTTATTGTATGCATAATGTGTTATTATATGCATAATCTGCATTTGAAAAAGATGCATAATTGTAATTATTATTCAATAAAAATATATATATATAATATATTTAAAAATAGCTTTAAATAGAAGGAAAGACCATTTAAAGCAGCTTTGACTATATATATATATATATATATATATATATATATATATATATATATATATATATATAGAAATTATAAGAAAATACATTTAAAAAAGAAAAATCTAGAAAAAAATGGACGACCTAATTAATCATCTAGTTGGTGGTTGGACTAGCTGACCATCATGCCCCATCACTACTCTCCTCTTCTCTAGCCTCTATTAGACTGAAGGGCATGTTGAGGAAGGACGAGAAAAGGGAAGGACATGATGTGAATTTAAACTATAACTGCAGGCCCAATGTACTGCCAGCATTTAATGCTGACTACAAAAATCACAAAACATTTTAAACAGTCAGCAGAACCTGTTGACGGTTACTTCTGAGTTCCTTTGAGTCTAAACTCTGCGCTAAGGTCAAGCGACCTTGTCCCATTAAAACTGGGCAGATCCCTGATCCAAAACCAAGGCTGTTGCCAGCTAGCTGTGAGAGCCGTTGGAGAAACAAATGAAAATGTCCTTCACTCCTCCTTTAGTATAATCACGGCATTATTGAACGCAGCCGATGGCTAAAATTAGAGTGTGTGCAGCAGTGATGAGGGGTGCTAATGAATGCTAATTGGGCTCATGAGTTCATGAGGTGGAGTTGCTCTTTTACAGCGCAACACGGACTCCCTCTGCCACGCTCCCTTTCCATTAACCAGATTTTATTTAGGCGCTCGTTAGAATCATGGCATTCCTTGTGAAAAAGCTCAAGAGCGAAGGCTGAGAAGGTGTCTAGCGTCTGTTGGTGGTGCGTTACCGTGGCAACCGCGCTTTCGGCAACAAAAGTCTCCGCAGCAGGTAGCGTTGGGGCAGGCGACAGAGAGCTAACTAATAATGTTTTAGACGGGAACCCGAGAGGGGAGAAAGTTCACAGAGAAAGCGGCGTCGTTTCAAAAAGAGGCATATGAAATGAAGCGGCGCGTCCTCTCTGAATATATCACGCAGAGAACAGCGAGTCTGAACACAACCAGTCGCTCACACTTGCCCTGACGGTACGCAGATCAGCCAGAGGCTTTTCACAAGACAAACAATATTGTTTAAAGCTGCCATTCACGATTTGAACGTGACAAAAGAATCGAAGTGCAGGAAAAGGCCAAGGAGAAACTGAATTTAAATTGGCAAGTATACATTCTAATTAGGTATCTAATCAAAATTCTATATAAAATATTAAATACTTATAAAATACACACACACACACAGAGCAATCATTTTAAGTGAACCAAATCAAAGTTGCCATAAAACAATTTTTTTTTGGTTTATTGTTGTTGTTATTATTTTATTAATATTATTAATCATTTGTTAATAGCTAATCATTAATTATATAAGGCAATGAAACACTGTATTATGGGAAAAGTCTGTAATACTGTAGTTGCTGGGGGATGGAAGGACAATTGTGTTGTGTATGTCAAACTACGTGATTAATGATTCATCCTCAATTAAAAATTAACTGATAATTAGTTGTTAATTGAAAGAACAGATCACCCAAATTAATGGAAAACCGTATGACTTTTTCATGTAACACCAATATAGCAGAATGTAAAGGCAATAAAAGTGAATGGTGACCACGATAGCAAGTTTTTTTTTTTGTAAATATTTAAACGAATAGCCTATTTTCACACTTCAGCCTTTTCTACACTTCAGGATGTCTGTCAACCAATCAGATTCAAGCATGTCACAGTAAAACTGACACTTTAAACAGACTGTGCTTTCATCCCATAAACTGACCTTCGTTTGTATAAAATTAAAACCAAAGAATCGCTAATTAAGCTAACAGAAAAGGCTTAAAGTCTACAACTCAAAATATTTATGTATTATACCAATCGCAAAACCAATCAGTGTTACCATATACACCATATTCAACGTCTTCAGCACGGGATTTCCAGTATATGCAAATCTGACAAAGGATATCACACAAAAAGCTCAGTGTTGTTACAATACAGAGACAGGGTGCTTGTTTAATCTGTCTTTCACGTCTCGACACTTATCAGCAGCTCAGCTGTTCCGCTGTCATCTGTGATAATATAGCTGCATGAGATACTAATTATTAACCGTCGCAAAATAACAGTTGCAGAAGCCAAATCACCACAACCTGGCCAAATCACGGCACTACGACTATCCAAATTAATGCTCTATTGTCAAATGAAGACCTACCACCATGCCAGAATTCTAATGATGGCCAATTTTCTCTCCATTACTTAAAGAGCCACAGCCGTAGATAAACACCTTGAAGAGCTGGCACTGCACCAGCTGAACATAGCAATAGTGTGTATATCGGTATATTCAACATTCGTTCATCCAAAAATACTTTATATTTTTCATGAATTACTTCGAAGGCGGTACAAAGAAATATTACGTAATTATAGATTAACGGTTAAATTCGCATGCTTTTGCATAATATTTGCATAATGCCTAATTAAACGTCAAGTAAATTCTAATACACAATTGACTAAATATCTCCCATGCACACATATATATTTATTCGTAGCAGTGCAAACAACCTGGATAGCTATACTGCCGTCACCTTTGACCCCTGAACACTATCCCCTCTGTGAATCCCATTACATTTCATTACCATCTTGGATCCAATAAGAAAGT
Source organism: Puntigrus tetrazona (assembly GCF_018831695.1). Classification (NCBI taxonomy): domain Eukaryota; kingdom Metazoa; phylum Chordata; class Actinopteri; order Cypriniformes; family Cyprinidae; genus Puntigrus; species Puntigrus tetrazona. The sequence continues at coordinate 11,661,800 of NC_056705.1, read as the reverse complement.
CAGCACACATCCAGAGTCATCGCTTCATTGTTTGTTAATCCGGCCCGGGCGCTTGGCAGAAGGGAGCTCTGTTTGCATTCAGGCCAGCTGGTCTTGGTTTTCATAGACATGGCTCTTGGTCGCCAGCCTGGGACAGATTACACCTGTAATCCCACCATTTGTCTGCCACCAAATGTTTTTTTAAACCAGCCTTTCTGACTAGCCAGGCAGACTACGTAAGAAGCAAGAGACCTGCAGAACAGACCGAGTGTCTGCTTTCTGCTGCAAGTCTTAAGAGAAAGCAGGCAACAATTTAAAACAAGCAGAGAACATTAAGACAGTCCCACATGAGACTAATCAAAATGTCAGAAGATACTGCTTCTCAGATGCAATAAAGCTCAATGGAGAGCAAATGGAGACTTTTGTTTAAGTCTAGAGATAACTGGAAGATGTTAGAATAATATATAACACTAAAAACTATAGGGTCCTCGATTCAAACTGTCTCAAATACAGACATGTATAGTATAGTAATAATAATACATGGCAAAATATTGAATGAAAATTGACTTGTAATCCACTGTTTCGTAGAGGGGGTCCAAATGGCAATTTTCACCTGAGATTCAGAGTCAAATTATAGGGGGGTAAAAATGAGTTCAGAAATATGGCAGTATTATAATGTTATTTTTAGACAGATTGGTAGGTCTGTTAGTAAAATCCATTTACTCTAGCAATATTTGTTGCATTGTGTGCCAAAGGTGACCTTTCAAGAAATGGCACTTTTCACGTTTTTCTCCAAAAGACCTTCAACTCGAAGTAAATAAGACATGCCCTTAAAGCCCTTTTACATATTGGGTCTTAACAAACTTTCCTTTTGGCATCTTCATTCTTAAGGCCTTATATGGTTCAGTTCCAGAGATATTGCGATTTTTAATATGGCTTCAGCAGTACTTTGTTAAAATGTACATATTTTCAATGGTCAAAACCCAAATGTGGGTCAATTTGCAAAAAAATTACACTTTTTTTCCGTTTAAATATGAATGAAAAAAACACGTTTAAACTAGATGTATCTTGCTTACTGCATTGAACATTCCTGTCTGAGTGCCATAAATATTATTTTTCCAAAGTTTTCACTATGCATGCAGTACTAAAATTACTACCAGTACTAAAAGACGTTTTACGTGGTTCTAAATATAAATATTTATTACAAAACAAAAGCACACAACAGTAATAAATTACATATAAATTTCATTAAAAAATACATATAAATATAAAAACTAATTTAAAATGATAGCATAAAATTAGAATAAGACTGATACTGAAATCAACCAGCATATAACTGATATGGTTTCTGATATATCTCAAACCCTATTTAAGTCTCCTAATATTGCTTTTTCTCCCGAGATGAAAGTCATCAGACAAGAGAGATTTTATAAGCATCTCAAACTCTGCTCAGATAAAGAAGCCTGAAATTAAATCAAAAGTCTTTAACTCTTTCAAGTCCAAATAATCTGAGCAGCCTGTTCTCCACATTTTATAGTTCTATCGCTCTTGTCAACAGTCTCATTTGAATCTATTTTTATTTCCAAAAAAATACAATGAAGTAAGCAGCCCTACCTCACATGAACACTCCGAAAGATGAAATCAGACAACCAAACACACACACGCAGTGCAAGTCTAAAACAACCCAGAAAATAGGACATATTTCACAACGGCACTCAGAAACCACTCTGTAAGACCAATGCTAACCTAGAAAGACAATACGAAAGACATGCTTCTTACGAGTTCAATAGTGTTTAAAAAGGAAAAAAAGAAACTCTTGACGAAGAGTAAAGAAAATACAGTGTCTCTCTTTCAGTGTTTTCAGAAAGTAGAGTAGCACAGTGTGAAGTCTGGACAGTGTTGACTAAAAACCGTACCGCTGGGCAGCGAATGTGACATGCTACACTAAGCACAGCTCCACATGCTGTTACAGGCCCCTAAATCACCCAACAACCCACGGCAATGACAAGCAAAAGCAAAGCAATGACAAATCTGTTGATGGGTACGAGCTTTTGTCATGTTCAGATGCCATGTAATCGAGAACGAATGCGCCGTCAAGCCAGTTTGTGGGTCCAAACATTTACTCTTCTTGAAAAGTAACAATTTATGCGTTTGGCTGAACCATCAAGACCGAAGATGACCAAGCAGTTCGCAACTAAATTTACTCGCATGCACTGTACGTGCATCGTCTGAGACTCTCTGTCTGTCGCTGTCTCTGAATCTAGCCACACATTCAGTTCACTCGTGCACGTCTGCTGCAGCCTCGTCATGTCGTTAATTAAAACCACTGCTCACGTGTTACTGATCTGCGTACTGAAGGCAGGTAGCCGTCTGTAATGCTGGTTAACTCAATGTAGGTGGCCTCCAGACTTTAAGGTCTGGAATGTTATTTTGAGCAACAACAGCGCTGAATGCTGAGATTCTGATAATATTGACAATTTTAAAATAAATTAAATTAATATAAACAAGCACCGATGTTGAAATTCTGGTGGCTGATGCTGATAAGTTTACTTATTTATTTTTATGTTAAACTATTATTATTTACCTATTACAATTATTGTCATATTACGGCCAATAACTTATAATTACTTACACAATTATATTGCAATCAAGAACCACAATAACAATGTAATATTTACATATTTAATTTTTGAAATATAAAAGCAAATTATAAAAATAACTATTTAGAAATTATAAATATAATATCTTAATAAAATAATTAGAAACGTCTAAAATGCTGGTTCGACTTACCGCAACTCAAAGAGGGATTTGAATGACTGGATGGGTATGATTAATAATTATTAGTACATCACGTTTAGTATTGCTCTATCCTCATTCATCTATTGTGTTCGAAGCTTACGTTACGAATGTGGCTTACGTCATACATCAAGTCAGAGGTCAGCCGAGAAGCCAGAAATCGTCTCTCCTGCAAACGCACATACATCCATTGATAGAAGTCAGTGATTTGAGCTATATTTTTGTTACAAAAACCCACTGATCTGCTTTAAAATACACGTGTTAACACCCTGGAGGATTATAGGTTAGTTGTACGATGAATATATGCTATTTATGGAGCTTCAAAATAATGCCTCTATCCACCAGCATTACCAAGCTTTGAAGAGCCGGGATAAATAAAAAAATTAAAAAATTCAGACTGTGTTCGTTTGAAGGAAGTCACCAAGGATGGCTTGGGGGTGAGTACATTTTCATTTTTGGGTGAACTATTCCTTTAAACCTTTAAACTGTGATCACTTTCCTTTTAACGGAAAACTAGATGATGGAAAAATACACAAAATCTTTAATACCTGAGAATAAATATCCAATATCCAAACCCAAGTAAGGATCTCATTAAAGTGGGCATCTCTAAACTGCACTACTCTCTAGAACAAATTTCATATATTTTTTATAGGCGTGTTATGATTGTACATATATTACAAGATATTTCAGTGGCACAGACAATGATATCACATAGACAGTTTCTCGTTCGCAATGCAGGATGGCAAGCCAGACACTGTCAGAGCTTGTCAAGGGCGATCGAGAATAAATTTACGACAGAAGAAATCATTGCCACGGGCTTTACTCGGGCATTAACCTTTCAGCACAGTGTCCAGTGCCATACTGAGCCTCAAGCAGCTACAGTGCCCTGTTAAGGACCTCGGTTTTAGTACAGCAAAACCGCTTAGTTTATTCAAGGACAACTCTCTTATTAGGTGTTAAGCCGTGTCTGGATCAAAGACAGACTTTGCACTTGTTTTATGGGGTCTCAGGTTTGAATCCCAGAGGCGCAGCGCTCTCTGCGTGCTTCTACTGCACGGATATTGATTGCAAACACGTGAGAGCGCCACTGATTAAACTCTGCAGCGTCGATGGGGATATTTGTCCCTTTTACATCAAAACTCATAAATAAAGAGAAACGCACAGCGGGAGACCTCGCACTGCCAGGACCGCGCCGCTGTGCGCTTTCTCAGGCAGAGAGAGCGAGAAGGCGCGAAAGAAAAAGGTAGTAATTGGTGAGCGAAAGCACAAATAGCTTTATTAGTCATGCTCCGGTTGAGTGTTTGACTTCTGGTTTCTGTGTGTGATGTATCAGTGACACTCGTGCTCTTTCCCTGAGGTTAGACACCTGCCTCCATCAACAGCTGAGCCCAAACGCACGCACGCACACACACACAAACATGCACAGAAGCAGCTGGTCCGGGGCAGTAAGAACGTCAGACTTATTTACATGACAAGAGGTTAGGGGTTAGAAAAAGGAAATGGAGAGAAAGACAGACAGATGGTTCAACTCTACTGTAAAATAAGGCTGCGTTTACGCCTGATGCGAACTCCATCCCTGCTTTTTTACATTATTTATTATCATGCTCGATACTGTACTTTAGACCACCATTTAAAAGCAGTTTAGAAACTAGTTCGGATGTCAAACAAATTTGACCAGGCGTTCTAGAGAATTTGCCTGCAATATAAGATGGCGTTTTTAATGGATAGTATTATTCCCTCGATCAGATCATAACAACTTCCTGTTAGCATAATTGCCAACAGAAGTGGGAAAAAAACAAAACGGCAAAAAGAAAGGTTAAAAAAAATAAGTAAAAAAAAAAATGGGTCAGTGGGTTAGGCATTAAAATGTTTGTTTTCAGTTATAAACTAAATAGATTATTTTAGTCAAATATAGTTAGTAGATAGTTTTGTCAAAACTGGCAGTAAAGTCATGGTAAGATAAGTAAAGTTTGCAAAAAAGCCTTGTTTAAAAGTTCAAAACAACTTTTCTTCAGGGATTGGAAGTCCATAAAACCTCATTAACATGTTGTAGCATGCTGCTAACGCATTTTAGCATTTTGCTAACATAACTTAAGCATGTTTCTAACATTTTTAACATGTTGCTAATATGTTTAAACACTTCGCGAGCCTGTTTTAACACAGTGTTGGTGTGATTTAGCACATTGCTAGCATGTTTTACCACGCTGCTAATCTCTGAACATGTTGCTTTCTGCACGTTTAGCATGTAGCGGGCAATTCAGCTCGCAGGAAAAAAATAAGCCAAAAAAGCACGATTACTACACTTTTGCTGTAATAAAACCATGGTTACATTTCAAAAGTGACTATTATTGTTCAAATAATTGTGGCTTTTATTCCAAAACATTAAAAAAACGATCTTACCGACCCCCTACTTTTGAACAGCAGTGTAAAACATCACTAAATATAAATTCAATGCAGCAAAAAAGCATTAAAGATGCATTAAAAGACATTAAACAAGAGTTTTTGGAGCCATGCAACACAAAATTAGTCGAAATGAAAATGAGTAGATGAATTTTTTGTAAGAAAGAAAACAAATGCAAATGTAATAAATGCTAGAAAAAACATTGTGTTGACGTTATGCTGGCTACATTTTGAATGGTGAAAATATATAGGCAATTTTGAAATAATTGTGTTTTTGTAGCACTCTAATATGTAAAAAATTGTCTTAATGTGCAATTCCACAAAAACACACACCGACAGACAACGTGAAGCAGAAGAAGGTTTGTCTTCCATCCTCGGCATGTCTCAGGACACGAGCGCAATGTGCCACAGCTGCAGGAGGTAACCGAAATTACACTGAAGAATACAGAAAAGTGAAGTTTAAATGGAAAATGATGCTCTTCACTTGATTTACCTCATAACCATTCAGTTTCAAGGTTTCTGCTGGGGCTGCGGAGGAGGAAATAAAACACGCTTTTATACTCGGCTCCAGTTCTGCCCTACCTACCCATTAAATTCATAAAAGCCCAACAGAAGCGTACACCTCTCTAGTGTAAATCAAATTTACAGCCTCAGGTGAGAAACTAATCGTTCAAGGACTGTCGAGAGAGAGAGAGGGAGAGAGACCTTCATTTCCAAAGCAGATACGAGGGTTTACAGCAGGTCAACATATGCAGCGCAGATTCAGCCTGTTAGAAAGCACAGAAAGAGCAGGTATTTCCACCACATGTATGTTTCTTAATGTTTGATGCCTTCAATGTGGACGACCTCTAAAGCAAAAATATTTTAATGCTCACACAAGGCTAGAGATCTACGAAGCTGTCCAATTTTTCATTTTGGTTTCATTTTAAATTCATATTCACATTCTAACTTATTAATCACATTGAAAGAGATGAACAAATATGCTTAATTGCAAAAAATCTACTTAATCAATGGATTATTATGAACAGGATAAAATATGTTTAATGGATTTAAATGTGACATACATACATACATATATATATATATATATATATATATATATATATATATATATATATATATATATATATATATATATATACATATATATATATATATATATATATATATATATACATATATATATATATATATATATATATATATATATATATATATATATATATATACATATATAAATATGATTTAAATTATTTCACATTTAACGTTTACATAGGCATTTTGTTTATTACATCTAAAATAAGCATCAGTAATGGCTTTGAATCTTGCTCATATTTTTGGATCATATGATTTTTGTAATGCACATTATTTCTAGAAAAATAAATGTAGTATTTACTGATAAACAAGCTCAAACATGATATGTAAATAGAAATGTATTATAAATTAAATATAAATTAATATATTATTAGTATTTTATTATTATTGTGTTTTATGTGTATAGAAAGAGAGATATTAAAGAGAAAAAGTTATTTAAAAGTTTAAGAGCATTTATTTATTTTATTTTAAGTAAACCAAATATTTAGCAATAAATAAAATATTTAAACATTGTTTATAACATAAATAAATCTCTTTAAAAATGTAAGTATAAAATTTTCAGGACTACAATATGCTTCATAGCTTTTAATTTTTAACTTATATATTTTTTTAAATAAATATGTGATTTTAAAGTAAAAAAAAGAGAATAAGCTCATGTGATAGGACCCTCAAAAAGGATTTGAGTATTCCCAGCTCAAGAAGCTTTAAAAGTTGATACACACCGATGTTTTACATTATCAATATCTAAACATTAAAAAATATGTTTACACTGTACGTACGGCACAGATGCACGTGAATACTAATGAAGCAAAGTGGATTTACAACATACAGAGCCTAAGTGAGATATGATTACTGTACATTTCCACACAGCTCCGGCATGGCGATGAAATAAGAGCGGAAACCTCTCAGAGCGCAACACACACTATGAATTTCAATACGACATTCTTCAGCGTTATTGGACAGAACTGCAGGCAGGGGTGTGTGCAACGCACGTTTTATTGGGTACAGCTACAGGACGGTGTGTGCGTGAGTATGTGTGTGTGTGTGTGTGTGTGTGCGCATATGAAACTATGCAGCAGCAGCAGCAGCAGCATCTTCAAAGAGCCTCCACACCTGGAGAAAGACAGACTTCCTGTCAGGCTGCCGTCGTCCTCCTATCCATCTCGCCGCTGCTTTTCTCTATTCTTTCCTCTTCTCCACCCATCCCCCCTCTCTCCAATCTACACCCTGCACCTCTGGCTTGTTTTTCAATGCCGAAATGTAGCTTTCTGCCAGCGTCCTGCTCTGAATGCGTGTGTGAGCGTGTCTATGTGACCGGCCACCGCTGTCTAATGAATGATGCCTCCCTCGGGCTCACGGCTGTCTGGCCATCATAAATGTCACCCCTATGAAATGGCCCCGTTCATTGAAATCTCATAAAGCTGCTGTGGGGCATCGGGTGAAGGTGTGAGTGTGTGCGTGTGTGTATGTGTGTGTGTGTGTGTGTGTGTGTGTGTTGTGTGCAGCGCTGCACAGATGTGGCATCTGATTAGCACCTTAATGTGGGACACTGTTCCAAAACTTGGTGAGCTGTCTAACTATACAGCAGCGTAGTACGCAAAAAATATGACGTTGTTATTCGTTTTGGCCAAATTATTAGGCAGTGCTCCATGTTTCATAATAATAGAAAGAATTGCTATGAACTAAATTCTATATAGTGGATAATACAGGACAAATTACTTTAAAGTGTACATCTGAAAGAAATATGAGTATATTTAAACATGTTTTTACATGGTAACACTGTGTTTTAAGGTGTTGTAATACAGAATAATAACCTAATTAGGTACTTAGTAGTAGCCATTGTACTTAAATGAAATAAAATGTACTTATCTAACTAAGCTATGAAACAGCCTGTAATTACAGTTTGTAAATATGTAGATGTAACAGGCAGCAACTGTTACACATAGGTAACAGACTGAGTCTGTTACACAGCTACTTACACTGAAAATAAATTGTATCAAGATTGTAGTTTGTGTAATTTTAATGTAATTAGAAAGGTATTACATGCATTCAAGCTGGTTAAATCAAACTAAGGTGCAGCTAGATGAGGTGAAACGTGAAGTACACTTAAGTACAATTTTAAAACACTTTATTTTAAGCAGCTTATTTTCGCATTCAAGGTAAAGTATAATCTGAACTGGAAACCGCATCCCATGCATATCCGTTTCAGTCATGATGCTGCCTATATAATCAGCAGCAATAAACAATAAAGCAGATCACTAGGTTTTGGAGCAGAGATTATGTGTGTCTATTTAACCTTTACCAAGGCCAGTATAAGCATGAAAGCCACAATTAAATTTACAGTTCACAGTACTGCATAAACGAAGGTGTTATCTAGCGTCGGATGTATAAGCTTACGGAACTGGTTGAACGGAGCTCCAGGGGTTAATTAACTTAATTAGCTTAATAACATCAACAACACAAGAAAGTAATGCTGTGCAAATGGCCTCTCCCATGTGAATGTTTTCGTGTCATGCTGTGGTGTTGTTTGTGTCTATATTGTGCAAGTATTTGCGGATGAGTAGCTAAACAAACAACAGGGGTTATTAAATGAGCTGTGCTATTTGTTCAGTTGAACCTGTCTTCATGGCCGACTAATTGATCGCGATTCGCGGCTTAGTGCAGTGAGGCAAAAAAGACTAAAAGTAAATACAAACAACATACCTGATCCTACTTAGGATACTGGTAATTGGCCACACATGTTCGGCACATTATCTTAGATAAACCAATGGAAAAGTGCAAAAGATACATTGTATAATTATATATTATGTAATTATATAACTAAAAGACTATTTTGTAATTCTAAATATTATATAAAAATGTTCTAAAAAATAATTAAAAACAATAATAGCATTATCTAAAAGTAATATATATATTTATATTTATATATATATATATATTTTTATTTATTTATTTATTTTTTTTTTTTTTTGATTAGGTGAAAGATGATGAAACATATTAAAAACATGTAAAAACATGAAAAACACACGATTTTTGAAAAAGTGATCTGTATTGACAAATTAATTCTTCATATATATATATATATATATATATATATATATATATATATATATATGTGTGTGTGTGTGTGTGTGTGTGTGTGTTATTTATATATATGAAGTGTGTGTGTAATTACAATACAATAAAAGAATATAAAATACATTTTATATTTTAGATAATATTACATTTTTATTCACAGCAATGTAGTCAACTTGATTGCGCATATACTATTTAAAATGACATCCCTAAATTCAACATCAGCTTTTGTCCTTGTATTACTGGCACACTATTTCCATTTCCTGCTTTGACACAATCTAGACTGTTAAAAGCACTATATAAATAAAGGTGACATTTTATGTTTTTTACTTTAACGATAAAAAAACATTTTCTGTGGGGTTCAGATTTCGACTCAGACGGGCCATCCCTTCAGTCAATACTTGTCTATTACCTCGACGTAACCCTCCAGCCCAATTCCATTACCCTTGAGAGGTGTACAAATCCAATTATGCCACAGTGTCAAAGCTAAAAATACAATAACCCGTAGCATGCAACGAAGGCTGATTTGACAGGTTGCGAATTAAAATTGCAACACAGCAGGTTTATGTGGTTTCGCGATATTGTACGCGCGCGGCCAACTGTGGCTACACGAGACGCGCTTGATTCCGAACGAGGGGTAACAGGTCTGCTGCAGACGGCAATTACAGCACTCCCATGAGGTCTCATCAGGCTGGGGGAACTCACAAAACCACATACAATGCTATTCACAACAAGCTCTCAAATACAAATCGCACAGACTACGACTGCACGGCATTCACTGAAAGCGAATTCAAGAGAAGCCGAGGTCTGTTTGTGTCTTTTCAGCTCGGAATACATTGGAGGGCTCCTTGTGTCTGCTGAAAAGGAAGTTCAGGTCACTGTTCCAGGGCTTAATGAATTGTATACACACACACACACACACAAACTCTGCAACGCATCTCCCTAAGAGCCTCTTAATGGACAGAAGTGAAAGAAGAATGCTCAGAGAGAGGGAATAAGAGAGAAGAAATGAACAGAGAATAAGTGTGAGAGAGAGAGAGGTAACACTTTATTTTAGTTGCTTAGTCGAAAATTTGTCCTTTATTAGTATTAAGCACATATTAATGCCTTATTCTACACCCCTAATCCTACCCAACATCTAAACTTAACAACCACCTTACTATCTATTAATAAGCAGCAAATGAAGTTTATTAAGGGAAATGTTGTTGTTAATAGTTAACAAGTGTTACCTATTTTAAAGTGTTACAGAGAGTATAGTTGCAAAACATTTTAATAAGCTACTGAAAGGACAGAAAGAACCAAATGCTGTTTTATAAAGCAAACATGACTGTTACTATTGCTTACGGTCATTAAACCCCAAAAAAACTCCAAACAGAAGAGCATGGTGCTAGCAACACCAAGGTCATGGGTTCGATTCCAAGGGAACTATTAGTGCCACTTTTAATATCAAAAGCTTCTTTATAAATATTATTTTAAAATACATATTTTCTGCATCATTACTCCAGTCTTCAGTGTCACATGATCCTTCAGAATTATGATTCGCTGCTCAAGACAGCACAACATTTTTTTTTTATTATCAGTGTTGAACACAGACTGAACTGACTTGACTTTAGAAACATCTAGAGATAAGAACAGCATATAAACTTGTTGCTAAAATCATTTGATTTGGACCAGTAAGCAACCATCTTGCACAACCTATATAGGAACCAACATGCTATGAACCAATTAGAACGTACTAACAACATCCTCTCAACAAACAAAAACACTCTAGCATCATATTTGTAACTTTAGGCAAATTTCGAGGCAAATTTCACATTTCCTCCAGAAAATGTCCAAATCTAGAACGCATTACACCGTGCACACATGGGAAAACTACACAAGAGCCGGAGAAACAATGAAAGACCATGAAAGAATGACTAAAATAAACAAATAGAATGAGAGAGAGAGTGTGAAAGAGAAAAAAAAAAAGATATCTGGTTGTGATCAGGCTTGAATATGAAACCCCGGGGAGCGGGGAAGCACAGAGGTGAGAATGATGGATGACATCAAGACAAGCTGAAGATACTTTACTCTTCCACATGTTCACTCACACACACACACACACACACACACAATATCTCTGTTACTGTAGCCTTGAATGAACCCAACACAAGACAACCTACCTTTAATTCTCTCTCTCTCTCTCTCTCTCTCTATTCAGCGCCTCCAACCACTTCTCTTTCCTCGAACTCTCCCAACCCTCCAATCATCTCTCTCTCTCTCCCACGGGAAGCTTCAATATTCCCTAATTAAATCCCGAACTGTCTCCCAACTCGTGCTCCTGCAGCTGCTTTTGAGGATATAATATCAGGATATCTGTTAAAGAGAAAATACACATACGGCAGGAGCGCTACTGATAAAAGGAAAGGCCTCGTGGTGCTCTCTGATCTCAAACGAGTCCCACAGACATTTGTATTCACGTCAGCTTCCATCGAAACGCAGTGTGTGTGCTTACAGCAGAATAGACCTGCCAGAACAGACACTTCAAAAGCTGGGATCTAAAGACCACAGGCCTCAAGATAGCGGGTCGGCTCGGATGAACACACATGCTAACACAACCAACCCAAGAGAGACCGGTGGGCTACTCAGAAAAATGGCAGATTGACCTCTAGCCCTATTCAGATAGATCTAAGCCTTGCATCTTTAGGCAGTTTAGCCTATTCTGTATGCTTATGATCAATACCTAAATATCAAGTATAAATATCTGATTCGATTTTAGCCGTAGTGTCTGCAGTAACCACATGTCCTCTTTCTTGAGCTCTGACACCTGCAGCCTTCGGACTGGCATGTAATATTTACCAAGAATACTTTTTATTACAGTTTCTGCTGTTACTCCTCTTCAGGCACTCTCTTTTCCTTTATCCTTTTGTTATATATTTATGCGTTATGGTTATGTTAGGTTGGGATTTGAACCAAGGTCTTGAACCTTGAACAAGATCTTATATACCACTAGACTAACGGGTCGTCTGCACCAAAAAGCAATAATTATATTGATAACTATATTACATCAACGCTAATGGATGATAACTTTATGTTTATTCTTTCAAATGAATTCTGATTGGCTGTCAATCACATACATACATATACATATACAGTACATATACAGTACATATACATATACACATATATACATATATATATATCAATCAATCAATCATTTTTATTAATATAGCACTTTTAACAACACAGGTTGCATCAAAGCACTGTAATATACATATACATATACATATACATATATATATATATATATATATATATATATATATATATATATATATATATATATATATATATACACACACACACACACACACACACACACACACACACACACACATATATATATAAGTAATAATTTTACTAGTATTTCAAAATAAACAAAAAGAAATGGTAGAAATGTTGATTTGGCAACTAACCAAAATAAATGTTCTTCATGGGTTGTTTTTTATTACAAATACCAAAAACCCTTTTCAACAGTTTAATTTTTAGTTAACAGTAACATCACTGCACATGAGGGAATCTTATAAAATTGTATTCAAACTCAGGACCTGGTGAAAATGAAATTCTGGGTTGCAATGCCAACCTCAGCCCCGAACATATACACATAAAAACTCCATCACGGTCTCTGGGGTCTGGTGTGCTTTTACGTCCTGCTGCATTGTGACCTGCAGTCTTGGCTTGAACGTGCACCTTTGCTACACGGCACAGCAATCACCCTCAGTGGGCTTTTCTATAGGCAGGAGGCGGCGGGGATGTAGGAAAAGCAATTATGGGAGTTTTAAAAAAAAAAAAACAGCAAAATACAAAGCCTGGCGAGAAAACACACTTTCTAGACACGCAGACATGATGTTTTATTCCACAGTGCCACTAAGCAATTTCAGAAATCTACACATTTATTTAACACACCCACAATACAAAAAACGAGGTCAGAAAATAAAGCACTTTTAATGTACTTTTTCAGGTTTTGCAAGCCATTCCTGGAGTTGCATTAATGAGATATGAAGTAGAGAGTGGAGCTCAATTACTAACTACATGTAGGGCATGTGTTAAATCATGAACCTTACCCAGGACTTTTATTTATTAATTGTATTCATAATTGTTTTTCATTAGTGGTGTCTGCTAGGACTAGCATCACTAAAACTACAGCTCATACTTAGGTTTGGGGTTTTAGTAACCTCTAAACACTACATATTAAAGGTATAGTTCACCCAAAAAAAGTCTGTTTTTTACATTGTAATTTGAAATATTTTTGTTACAAAAACCCATTGATCTGCTACAGAGGAACTCTCGGAGGTTAGTTAGGTTATAGGTTAGTTTCACAGCATAAATATATGAATTACAGAGCTTCAAAATAATAATAATGGATGCCATCCATGAGCATTACCAAGCCTGAAAGAGTCAGGATACATTTTTTTTAACTCTATGTTCATATGAAAGAAGAGTCATATACACCTAGGAGAGCTTATGAATGAGTAAAAAAATGCCGTAATTTCATTATTGGGTGAACTATTCCTTTAAGACTGGTTTTGTGGTGCAGGCTCACATGTATTTTTATCTCAAAGTGACATTAAAGAAAGATCAAAACCCCAAGTGTTGCTCACACACAAACACACACCACAGCCCTGATAGCTGCTCTGTCAATGCAGGTCTGAAGGATGGCGTGAAGTGTCTAGAGACGAGGCGCTAATCAGCCCATGCCATGATAAACGTCCCTCCCTGCACCATGCATCATCACCACATCACGGAGAAACGCTGCACAACCAAACAGAAGAGCGCAATCTGAAAAGAGAGCAACGGTGTAAAAATCTAACTTTCTTCTAACAGACCTGTTTTCAATTACAACGCACTATGAATGCAGTATGCCGCCGACCTCGAATCCACACGGATAAATGTTACAGCCACGCCATTCATCATCCGGTGAAACTGGGAAATACACAGCAACACATGATCCTACGAGGAATATGCATACGGGGAGCCAATGCCTGTGAGCGAGACCGAGCTGTATGACCTCTATCAAACTTTACACTGTAACTTGTGAGGTCATGTTAAGAACTGCAGGGTAGGCAAATAGCGTCTTTTTCTGCTTCCTTAATTTATACACTCCATCAGCCTCAAGGAAAAAGTAGGTTGCGCCCACCCATATAAAGCTCACTTCAGTTGCCTGGAAAGTAAGTTGAGATAAATCGTAAATGAAAACAGTAGATGATAGTCTATTATTATTCTAAAGGACTGCAGCGGCAAGATGACGCTAGGTTTGCTTTTAGACTTATGACCCAAACATAATTCTTACACTGCATGCTTCATCAGACCTGTACTGATATTCTTTAGAGAAAAGCATAAAACAGCACAAGCTAGAACAAAACAAACCAGCGAGTTTTGTGCGTCATTCAGAATTGAATTGGGAATTTAAAAATCAGAATTAAATTGTGAACTAAACTTGACATTTATCATTTTAATATAAAAAATAAATTAATACACATTATTATATTGGCCTTTGAGAACATATACAAATTTTTCTATAACTTGGAAAAAAAAAACGAATCGTGATAAATATTTAATGTAATTTTGCTAAAACTAAAAACAGAGAGAATGAACAAAATCATAGACAAAGAGAACACGCAAACCCTCATTTGCTATCAGAAAACTACGGTCAACATTTACTAAATGCACGCAGCGAGAAAGCGTGCTATTTTTGCAACTAAATTCGCAAAGCTAAACTGACATTTTAAAACAAAACACAAATAAAGTAAGTGAGATACAAATAAAAGAAATGTCTCTGAATCGTATTCAGTGGTATTTGCGTCATTGTTTAACCACCCCCCAAAAAAAAGCAGGCGGCAATTTGCGATACTTTTAGCAGATTGCACTTATCCAACGCAGTCTCACGACCAATTTGTACGTATTGTACGAGTTGGCGAATTCTGTATAGCTGATTCGTATAAATCGCTACGACCTCACTCGTAGACTTTGACTAAAACCCCCCAGTGATGGGTAGGTTTAGGTGTAGGTCATTCGTACAAATTCATACGAATTGTCGACTCGTAGAATTTTGGTGAGGTCATACGAATTCGTACGAATTAGCACCCTCGTAAAATATGTACGAATATGTAAGTTCTTTTATGGAATTGAACAAATTTGCCCTGTTTAGTAAATCTTAAGAGATAATTAGTAAGAAATTAAATGTGAAAGCAACAAACAGTATAATGTAAATGCATTCAAATACAGCATGAAAAATTAAAGCTGTAAAAAAACTAGTTTTTATTATAAATTAAACTATATAATTCACAAAGATTTTTGTGCTAAACAATATAATTAAAACAATAAAGCGATTGAACTGTAAAGCAACAAACGGATAGGCCTAGAGTCAAAACGACTAAATATTAAAAATATACAGCATGTTATATCAACAAAATGACTGTTGCAGCAATAAAACATTACATACCATTAAAGCAACTGACATAAGCAATAAAAGGAGCTTCTTTAGGTTACATGCTAAGAGAGCAAACTACTGAAGTGTTCTCATATCGTTCCTCTGCTGCGCATTTATCAAAGCTAAATACATTACACGAAAGCAGCTGTAATTTTACAACGAGCTTTTATATGCTGAAAAACACTGAGAGAGGGGAAAAGCCCGTTATCCTGCAGTACTGGATGTGGGCTGCACTCACGCTACATCAAAGACTTTCATCATAGGAAACACGGTTAAGGCCTAAACATATTAGATTCTCCTGCAGCTTTGAGAAAGATATGATCCCCAATATAAAGTTATAAACGACAAAGTGTGGTGAGCTTTCACACTGATACACTCCAGTCATCAATCCTGCTTCCTACATGACACAGGACGAGACCCCTGATTGGCCGTCTGTGAGGGTGCCCCAGTAAACAAGGTTTCCTATTGGCTGCAGGGATGTTCTTCATTAAAATGTTCCCGTGAACGAGGGGTTGACCTTAAATGGGCTGCAGAGCATTCTTATGATAAATGAGTATGAAAATATAAGCCCACCTTCCCCCAATATATTCCTTCTTTATTTAAAAAAAAAAAGAAAAACAGAGGAAAAACAATGCAAGGAGGAAAAGAGCTAACTTATTTGGTACTAAGACAGGAAGAAATATGGGTTAGAGAAAGTTGACTGTCTTCTTAAAGGCATAGTTCACCCAAACTGTTATTTACAAACTCTGGTGTCATTTCACTTTATTAAGTTTTTCTTCTGTGCAACACTGAGAAACACATTTTTATTCGTTGCATAGATACAGTTATTTTTTTTGTGCTGAAAGTCTTAACAGTTATTAAATGACGTAAAGGTGAATAAATTATGACGTGATGATTGCTATCCTTTAAATTGACATTTACATCCATTTATAATCCAGGTAAATAATTCAAATATTTAATATAATGAGTGCATAAAATGGGTTGTTATTTTTTATCCAATTTCATGTCAATAATAGCATAACTTGACAGCCTTGTTTTATTAAAACATCTAGTAATTTAATAAATATACATTAAAAACATTGTGCTGTCTAAATATAAATGTACGTGAAATAAATGTCTTTTTTCCATAATATATGCATGTCTAGTGTATCTATTATGTATCAATAAACTCACATTCAGTACATATTTTGAAAATATTTACATATTTTACATATATAAATTGTAAAATATGTACAATTATTTTTAATATATACATGTATATATTTATATCATTTTATATTATAAATAATATAATATATTTAATAAATCATTTTTTTTCCTGAAATATAGATGTTTGTATAAAAAAAATACATGATATTAATATTTTGTAATCTTATTTATCCAACTGCACATTAATAATGTCATAACTTGACCGTTTCATAAAATAATGAGTTAAGAAAAATCATGGCTGATATTATATACCTTCGGTTCATTCCTCACACTGGAATGGAAGCTAACTTAAGCACATTGCATTATGGGACACTGCACAATTAATCGCTTGCTACAACTTTATAGCGCGGTAAAGAAAAAATGAATTATTTCGGTTTTATTTATTACACTGAGAACTGACTGCAATGTGGGATACTGCATACTGTGTAGTTTTATACATTATGATAAATGTAGTAGGTCATCTTTATATCTGTTACACACAGAAAATTCAAAAATTTTGCCCAGATTTCCAAACAGTTTCCAAACTGAAGGCCTCGCTCTGAAGAGATCCCCAGTCCCTCGGGAAAGTGTAAATAACAGAATCAATCTGGGAGGTTTTGAGACAGTCTCCGGAGGGGGAAGTCACACCTGGAGGTGCTGAAGCATCAGGAGATGATGCTGAGCTTGTGCCAGAAGCCTGCAGGGGCAGCGAGACCACATGCGGTGCCATCTTCATTTCACAATCACTCCCACACACATTCACAATGCTGGTGTTTTCCTACGTGTTCTACTCTGTGTGAAGCACTGTACGAGGCGGATGATAAAACAGTAGGAGGAAATCCCATTCATTCTTTGTCTTGCACGAAACACCGCAGTCGGCATGTTTCGCAAAAGCTTCGTAGCACCTGTGAAATTTGTAACGGTGTTTAGAGGTGGCACATAAATCTCAGTAGATGGTGAGTTAGCACTTATAAAAGATTTGTAGAAAAGTACAGAAGATAACCTTGTGACAACTATTAAGAAAAGTCTAGACCAAATTTCATCACTAAACCAAAGAAAAATAAATAATAAATGTTTTGCATGAAGAAATCTATTCTTTATGCAATTATATTTATTATATTATTATTTTATCTACTAGAGAGACCCTTAAATTTACAGATATATACAATTTATTTTTCTATATTTTTATTCAACTTATTTTAATTTTAATTTCTCAATTAATTTGTAAGTGAAGAGAGGCAGCACAATGAATATGATGTAAAAAAATACTTGCAAAATATATTTAACTAACAATATACAGTATTTATATCACAGTACAGTAATAATGAGGAAAATTATGAAAATAATGTCAATGCAAAAACATTTTATGTGCACTTTATGTACACTAAGATGCGATATATTTTCACATTTATCATTTTATAATGCATATAATATTTAGAACATAGTATTTTAAAATTCATACAGCACCTCCAGGTGTTTTATATTATATTTATATTCAAATAAGCATGTACTAATAATCTATAATAATAGACTATTTATTGCACACTTTCTACAAATACTTTTTTCTTATTGCAAAATGTATTTATTTTAATTATTTAAATGTGAACTTTGGTCCAAAGGGACCAAATATTTTCTGAGAGGACTGAGTTGCAAAAAAATGTTATGAATAAGGACACGATGTCAGTAATATCAACATAAGCAGTCCGGTGGTTTGAGGAATATGACAAGATATGAATCCTAATAGAAACAGTGTAATCTAAACTATATTGAAACCCTTTTCATCTACGTGTGTGGGCTGACCATGACTGGCTTAAACCTGAAGTTCAAGTTTATTACTAAAGTGCTTTTCACGATACCAATCGTTACGGAAAATCTACGTTTCTACATTACATTTAGAAGTAGGTTATTATTAATGATTATGGCAGAAATGTATCCAAATACTGCAGTGATTACATGTTGTGATTAAACTTTGCAAATGTGATTAAACGTTGCAAATAAGCAAAATGTTGTAGTTTTTATACGTTGTTCCAGAGTCAGCATCGTCTGAGGTTATGGGGTCTTCAAAGATACTTATATAAATGAATTTGAGTCATTATAAGTTAAAGGTTTGGTTAACTATTAGATTACATTAAATCCATCACACCTACCAAGTGCACTTGCGCTAGTTTTCAACTACACTGAGGTAAACTTTCTTTAAAACCCATTAAATAGCCCCACCAACAATTCAATCTCATCGCTCTAAAGATCTGCTCCACATATTTCTATACTAAACATCATATCTTTGCATTGAAAAGCTCGATATTTTTCCCCTCTGAATGCACACTGTAACAGTGTATACCGCGGTATCCAGTGGTGTCCTGAGGTAACCTCTGTGGTTTGTGTGCTGTTACTGCACTCAGACAGGTCTGGAAGTCTCATGGAGGAATACGGAGCAGACACACTGACTCACTGAACCTCGCCGTGTAAGTGTGCTGGGCGTCTCTGTAATAAATCACACACAGAGGAGCATTCCCACACTACAGGAGCTCACTTTTAAGAGATAGTGTGTCTGTGTCAGAGCGCGTGTGAGCGTGGAGGAGAGGAATAGGGGACATATCGCTTTCAAAGATCGCAGTCTCAGATTGGCGAGTTGCTGCGCTGAGCCTGAAGGTGACCTCCAAGCTCTAATAACCACACACACACACACACACACACACACACTAAGTATCAGAAACTGTGAGGTCTGTCTGCACTGTCTATACATCCACAATTCAACATGGCCTCAAGTGTCTTGCTTTTATAAAATGGTGCATACATAAATAAACATATACAGCAATATTCAATGTTTTAGCTACAGTATCTAATCCCTGAAAGTACAATAACAGCAGTGATATTTTTTTGTCATGTTTCAAAACTTTCAAAACTTGCCTACAAAGATGGCATCATAAATGAAAATGAGACTATTTTGGGACTAATTAGCGATATTTTTCATAGAAGAAAGAGGCTACCGTTCAAAAGTTTGAGGTCAGTAAGAATTGCTTCGTTTTTTGATAGTAATTAGCCTAATACGTTTATTCAGCAAAGGATGCTGCATCACAGTTGCAAAAAATAATTATTAAGCAACTATTTTCAACACACAAATAATAAATGTTTCTTGAGAAGCAACAGAACGATTAGAAGAATTATGTGGCACTGAAGACACTTTCCAGTCAACAGAAAATGAAATTACATTTTAAAATATATTAAAATAGAATATATTTCACATTATTCCTCTTTTTACTGTATTTTAGATTAAATAAATGCATCCTTAGTGAGAAACCAGTGTGTAAATAGTAAATAGCAAACAGATTTTTTTTATTAGATTGGGTTATTCAATCAATAACTTTTGAACTGAATGAAATATATTTATAATCTACATTTTACCTCACAACTTGTTTGACATCTTGTGCTTCTACACTAGGATGCCCTAAAATGCAGTCTAGAAAGGCAGCTCACTATCATTTTGAACAGAGTGAGAAGTTAGCCTGCCTCTTATCTACAAATCATCACACTCTATCCTGTACTAGGGTTGCAGACACTATCATTTCCTTATCACCAACTGAACTGGAGCGGAATTGGGTTCTCCAGAGGAGAAACTCACACACGCACACACACACACACACACACACACACACACACACACACACACACACACACACACACACACACTCACACACACTCACACACACTCACACACACTCACACACACTCACACACACTCACACACACTCACACACACACACTTCCAGTCTAAGCGTTTCTGAAGCTATTAAATCCATACACACGCATGGAAGCTCAATGAGAGAGAAAAGCGGTTGAGCAGCATTTTAACATCAAGTTCACTGGCACTGGAAGATATGAGCATCCCTAATCACGCATATAAACATCCATAACCAGACTAATAACACAAACACGCATACACTCCACATAATGCATGGATTACTTACAAATTAAGAGGTACAAGACAAACACATTTTCTAATGTCATATTATTAAAGCTTAACATGTGTTTAATCCAGAATACCAACCTGTGAACAGCAACCTCCCACAATGCGATCTGATCAGAACGAAGCGTTGTAAAACGTAAACACCTCCGTATGAATTTCTGTCACCTCTGATTATAACACAATCGTTCACATGTCTCTTACAGGACGGGTGAGAACTCCTAACAGCCAATAAATTAGCATAATTTTACATTCAATTACCATGAACAATTTAAAGCATTTATGCAGAGCGTCCAGCAGTTGAACGTGATTAGGAAGACACTCCCTGATATCATCGGTTATTTCTTCTCTCTGAGAACAGATAAAGCTGAATTTATTGTTAACGAAAAGTCGTAGTTCGGTCCCATCAAAAGCGATAAAAACGCGATCTACAACAGAGAGACAGACCCTTAAAGACACCACTCGACTCTGTCTGTCTTGATTAATATTTGATCAGCAGAACAGACCGGTCTTGATGCTTATTGATCTCCACTTATACCCCACGGTTATAGTATCGACCAACTTTGCAGGCCACTGCAGACACCTTCTCAATTCTGGAAGTTCGTGTCAGTCAGAAATCTCGTCCAAGCTCTATAAGATCAAACAATACTTTACATTATATGGAAATATTACGACATTAAGCTACTCCAAAGTTCCATCCTACAACCTGCTAAAATGGTAAGGGCACAGGGTCAAAGATCACAGAATAATAGGTTAAAAGAAGGTTGAATATCAATGATGACAACAGCAATTTGATTGTCAATGCATACAATTAATAAATAATTAATGCATTTTAAATTAATAAAGGAATAAAATAAATTTTATATTAAATTGTAAAAATAAATCTAAAATACAAATTTAAATAAAATAAATAATAAAATTGTATATATATATATATATATATATATATATATATATATATATATATATATATATATATATATATATATATATAATCATTTAAATAAAAAATATTATTATTATTACATATACATAAAGTATTTGGCCTAAATTGTAAACTTTTAATTGGATTGGTTTCTTCTTTAAATAAAAAAGTACAAATATGCAAAGTATTATAATGTTATACTAAAACATAAATAATAAACAATAATAAAATGTTTAAATCTTTGCACTAATATTATTAATAATAATAATAAATCAAATGATATTATAATATTTTAACAGTGCCACTCAAGTGAACTTGATTTTTATAATAAAGCATTCACCGTGAAAAAATAAGATGAGCAAATGTTAACCAATGCATCATGGAATCAATTTGTCCTTTAAAATGCCATTAGGTCTGCGGTAGATTAAATCTAAGTGCATCAGAGCAGAAATAACATCTGTCGTATGAGTTTTTAATTAAGCATTGTTTTTGCTTATATTTGCAGCTAATGTTGTTGTGTGTTTGTACGATCGAATATCCAGACTCCCCTCTTCCTATTTCTGCTGTGGAGGGCTATTACTGGTTAAGATTACAACACCAGAACGTCCTTGAGCTCCCGGCAGGACGGCCCCTCCTCTCTGTGCGAAGACAAGCTCTTCTCAGCAAGACAATGGTCTGGATTAAGACGAGGACATGACAGACCTGTTCTGCAGATCGGTTTGGCCAAAGCTCATTGTTAAGGGCTCAGAGAACCCATTTGACCCTTCACCTCGAAGGGTTTTTTATTACAGATCTATAGGTACAGCAATGCAGTACTCACCGAACATACAGGTTTGGCCCATGCTATGACCGCTCTGGAGATGGTGGGTGGATATTAAGGCTTCGTTTCACCGAGATCTTTGCTTAGAGTTCAACATGGGCGTCAGCATTAGTACAGCGCACTAGCACTTAAAACATCTGATTTGAAGGTGGGTGTTGAGGGCAAACATATATGTGCTCTCGTTCGCCCTAAGCAACAGCCCACGCATGTACATCAACGCATATATATCACATAAAGCATACTCATCATCATGCATGCAGTAAATAAAACTAATCTCCACTGACCACGCAACAACACTAAGGTCACGTGAATGTGCTGTATATCAAAACATGATCTCCACATATTCTAAAGAAAAAAAACCATGAAGGGTGGATGGATCCATCCATCTTATACAACAATCTATCTCTCTATACCCATACTATCCATCTATGCATCTTTCAATCTATCCATCTATCGATCAAGCCATCCATCGGCACTGTTATTGTTAACTAAATTTAAAACTTTCATTGAAATAAACCCGATATAAAACAAAAATAATGCATAAAAGCCTAAACAAAAGTTTTTAAATGTTGGCATGACAATATTGATTAAATTTGGAGTACTATTACTTAACTAAAACTGAAATGAATTAAATTAATGTGTTCAAATGAAGTTAGTTAGAATTAGAATTCTAAAATAGCACTGCTCTCTAAGGTCCATAACCTTCAAACTTCAAAAATGTTACAATTTTTCAAGCTAACATTGTTTTTCTAGTTAAAACAATGAATTATATGAATTTCTTTTCATTTCTGTTACATTTATTCATATCTGAAATCTGGCACCTTGTTCGCTACCTCAATTCAAATTCAAGAATTTTAAAGAATCCTCAATTAAATGCTGCATGTCGCACAGACCCTAAAAACACTACATGGTTGCTTTTGGTCTCTAGATATGGCATAGTTTTATGTGAAATCGTACTTTGAATCTCAAAAGAGTAATATCAATTAGTAACGAACATACTTGATTCCCAGTGGAAAACAAATGGGTTTATTTGTGCATGTTATGACAAATTAGATCACATCAAATCAGCAATTAAATAGAATCATTAACATTCATCCCACCAGCACTTTTAATTGGCACGCCAGATAAACTGGCTCCGTGAATCCAGACGAACTCTCATTTATCCCTGAACACAACTACTATAAATCTCAAGCCGTTCAAAAGTATGAGCGTCCTGCTAACACACAATCAAATTCAATAAACCATATGGCGAAGGAACCAACTGTGGACAGGTTGGGCGGAAATCAGGCAACAGCGTCAATGGCCGGGCAGAGGCGCTCAAGGCTGTGATCAATAGCAGCAGAATGTGAATATTGATTATGTGTGTGTTTTATGAGGAGCAGGGTTACAGGCCGTTGGGGGTTGGAGGTAATGAGAATAGAATGGAGCTCATGTGAAGGCAGTAAGGGGGTTACAGTAGCTAATTAATCCCCCGTGTGTTGTCTTTTGACTGCTCCATATGTGATACTTCCAGTTACTCGCTCTCATCTGGGGAAATTCCATCAATTATGGGATTTGGGTGGGGGAGAAGACCCCAGGGAGAGGGATTCTGGGTGAAGCATGCCAGAGCAGATCACATACGCGCGCACAGATGCTCTACAGGAGTAATGGACTGGATGAAAGTAGGTGAACTGGGAACACCTGCCAAGAGGCAACTGGAATTTGGATCAGGTTAGAAGGGTTACAGGTGCTTTATGAAGTAAAACTCAATCTCACGCTCCGAGTTCAACCAAAGGTTCGTGAGATCGTGTGCACAGCCTGCATGAAACATCCTGACTTTTTGGGGGCAAAAATTTAAGATTTTTGATTATGATTGTATACAGCGTGAAATGGCATTCAAATTACATTTTAAAATCTACACATTTAAAATTGCAATAACGTTTCTTATTAGAATATATATTTTTTAAACTTTTCTGTTTTGAACAAAAAAATGCAGCCTTGGTGAGCATAAGACTACTATTTAAAAAATAAAAAATAAATTGTTTTAAATGTTAATACATAAAACTCTAAACCTACTCCACTAATCTCCTCACTCACATGATAATATAAGAATAAAATAAATCTTATTTAAAAGGCAAAGAATTCACATTTTTGCTAAATTTAGCTAGAATTTCTATTTTTTTCTAACTGAGGACAATATAACCACAGACACTTATTAAGAAATGAAATTGCCATTTGTATTATTTTATGTTGGATTTAAGAAGAACAGACTGGGCAAACCAAGCTCTGAGATAACAGTAAGCTGCACAAACCAATTTTTCTTTCTTTCTTATTTTCATCCTTTTCTTTTCATTATAAAAGTAAATACTCTTGGGCATTCTGCAATATCTTCTTTGGCGCTCTGTCGAAGAAAGAGCATGAAGCAGAGTAAATAACAAAATCTGAATTTTTAGGTCAGCTATAATTTTAACATACGCATATGCATTTGCAACATCTAATGTATGTTTGAAATCCAATGTCTACTCTGTATTTCTATTCTTGGTCACTAACACAGGTGGAACGGCTTTTAACAGAAGGATTTTAATGGATTTACCCATAAATGCCTCATTCTAGACACAGGAATCAATGAGTGCTTTTCAAGACCGTCTGCAACATGAGTATCTGGCCCTCAGGTACGACCTCTCAAGGTTCCCACTCATTCACATTCACACAAATACACACACACACTTCCACCTCAGAAGAGGTGCATTATAATGCTGCACGTCTCTCAGGTAGAACAGAGGCCAATGGGTGACAGGAAAATCATTCAGTGATTCATTCCACCTCGTTCTCTGTAGATTACATGGTGGAGGGAGCTCACATAAACGACAACGATAGGGGTGAAAACATCTGAAATGGCTAAGAAAAGTGAGACAGAAAATTCTACAGATGGGTAGATGCCTGCAAAAGAGTATATGCCTTTAAAAAAAAAACAATAAACAATATATGCAAACAAATGGTACATACCACTATTTAACACGTTATTTCTAAGAATAATTTTAATAAAGACCTGAGACAGACTATGTGGAAAGGTTTGGACATAAGAAATAATTTTCTAAATGAGTCATTTATTCCTGTGTTATCACTGTATGTGCCATTCATTCATCCCCATGTTTCCTGACTCTTTGTTTATTGCTGCACTAATATTACAGTTTTGGTCAATATGATAAACTGATGATTGCTTTCATGTTATGGTTGACAGTGGATAAATTGCTGATACTAAAATCTTGAAATTTTGTGTAAATTTTAACTAAAATCAGCCATTGCGAATGCTACATGTGAATTTTAGGCTTTATAACACTAATGCACAGCATAATAAATGGATATATATTATGAGACTTTCTGAAAATGACATTTAACAGCGACGTTTTAAATGATTAGTGCTTTTAAAGTTCATGTAAGTATATAAAAGAAAAATCTGCCAATATTATTCAAAAAAAAAAATATCAGCCTATATGGCATTATATACATTGTGCATCCCATGTAAACATTAAATGTAAACATTAAGAATTTACTATATGGAATGGAAAGTTCACTCCAAAATGAGAACTCACACATTTTCCTCCACCTGTTATTCTAAACCTCTATGCATTTCTTTATTATGTGGATAAATAAAAAAGAAGCTAGCAAGGAAAATGCCTCATTGATTTTTGTTCAATCAACGGGTCTAATACAACCTTGCTGAAGACCTCATTTTACAAAAAAAATAGTTTCTTCAAAATATCATCGGTGGTGGTCTGCACAAGACGAAAGAATCAAAAAAATTTGAGTTTTAAATTTAGGCATTTAGTTTCGAGAATTTTAAAAGCACCAACATAAACGCCGCAGAAGATATATGTTATTCCAGCACAAAGATCGATTTCGGTAACAATGTAGAAAATCTATAAGGACTTCATACAGCAGTGTGAGAAAATAAGTAACCACTTTTCCATTTGGCTTGAGAAAGGCCATTGCTCATTGTCACCTCGGCAAACCCATTTCCCACAGCCCTGGAGGAAATTTTTCACACAACGTATGTGACGCCGCACGCGGACCTAGAGCAACAACTGCAGGTTTACGGTGAAGTGCCTTTCCGTGTTCCCCTTCTCCGCCTCTCCACCCCTCTTTGTCCCTGTGCTTGTCTGTAGCTTTGCCGATTAGGATTCGGTGCTCAAACCGCTCTTCCGAGCGGCGGCAGAAACGTGATTCTCAGGCTTTACACTGCAGGTTACAGATGGCTAGAGAAGGAAAAGACGCCTTTATCCTTCGTTATCGGCGGGAAAGCTCCTAGAGTGTAAAATTGAATTTTGATGAGATCATATGCCATGCCAGAGCCGAGGGGGGACATTAGGGAAGAGTTTGGGAAGTGGATGAGGGCTTAAAGGAGAATACTGAAGCAGGTACCGTATATCTGCAGTGGAGCAGCCCCCTGCACCAGAGGCTGAAGATAACAGCCTTAAAAACAGCTTCCAGGCACTCTGGGAAGGCAGTTCATTGGCGTGCTGATGTGGGGAGAACTGTTAGTCGAGATCAGCAGGCGACTCTCGCCTCAGGCGTGTTTGGGCGGATGTGCCGTGATGAATGACAGAACGCATGACTATTTTTCTCTTCGTGCACAAAATCTCATTTACCATTAACATTGTGTTTACCGGAGCCTGGGTGTCAGCGACAAAGGTCACACAATGCATTCAATTTGGGAATCTCATAAACAGGTTATGGGTCTGCGAATGAAATGGTCGTCTTCTTTACAAACTACTAGTTACTTTAGTTACCTCACATAGCCACACGACTTTATCTGTAAGGCTCTTCTTACTAAAACCGCCAAATCATTTACTATTATTATGAAAATGACTGCAATTATTCACTTATTAAACCAAAAACGATCGATACTGTAGAGAAAAACACACCAAAGTAGCTTTCTTTTCAAAGAGGGACCTGAGATTTTGAGTCTCTGACGAGTTTTGACAGAACTGGGGAAACTTTATTTGTGAAAAACCTAACAGCTAATTTAATCCTAAATCAAATTCCCAAGGGATGTTTAGCAAAAGTACATTTTTGCCACTGTAATTTTTTTTTCAAAGCTTGACAATACAATACGACTCAAAAGCGAACAGACTGTCACATAACAAATCACTGTGAGTTACAGACTCGCTGGTTAAAAGCAAATCAAACTGTTCAAATATCATCTATTACTAACTACCATTCAAAAGTTTACCATTAGTAAGATTTTTATTATAATTTATACTTTTGTTCATTGATCATAAGTGACAGTAAAGACATTTATATACTAAATATTTCAATTTCAGATAAATGCTGTCAGTTCTGTCACACTATTCATCGAATAATGCTGATAAATTTATCACAAAAATATAAAATAAAAAAAATCTAAATATTATCATCGTCTTAATAATAATAATAAGATACTTAAATATCAAATCGGCATATCAGGTTTATTGCTAAAGGACTCGAGTAACGCATGCTGAAAATTCAGATTTGCCATTACAGGAATAAATAACATTTTAAAAATAAAACTGCATACATATTTCCATATTAAAACAGAAAAAAATGAAAATATAAAACACAAAACAATTATTATTAATTGTAATAATAAAACTTCACAATACTATTGTTTTACCATATTTATCATCAAATAAATGCAGCCTTGGTGAGTTCTTAAAAATATATATATATTTAAAAAAATATATTAAAAAATTAAATGGCAGGGTTCACATTCCCCAGGTTGGAAATCACAAGCTTACAGCATAGTTGTATTCTTGTTGGCACACACAGCTTTATTAAGATTCTAATAAAATATGTACTTACAAAATATGAATGTACCAACTCTCAGAAATGATGCTAAGGCTACGCCAGGAAACTGCAATGTGATTGTAAAGGTTTTCTAAATGCGGTTACCCGTTTTAGCAAACACCGCTAATATTGATGATCTGCACAAGACTGCATTATTTCTGTGCATGACACCCCAGACACACAGTCCATAAACTATGTCTAAATTCTACTTGGATTCTCTACAGATAGTGGACGCGCCGGTACTTAGATCATGTCATCTTAAAAGGTATTGTAATGTGCCGATTATGGACATACAGATGGCATATGATAATCTGATTAATCCTGTAAGAACATGCATGGCTTGTCAAGTCCATTATGTGACTTCAGTCTCCATTATGTCCAAACCATGGCTCAGATCAGTGGTTTATAGCAGCACAGTGAGACTCTTGTAGGTTGCATCCAAGATCTAAGCACTAGCGTAGTTTAATTAAAAGACGTAGACGAGACCTACAGATACAAGACTGCTCATGCTCAGCTTCAACTCTCCAACTGGGCTTGACCACCTGTCCCCTCCCACCCGTCCCTCCGTGAGGAAGAAGAGGGGACTGACAGATGGCGCTTCAGGGCCTCAGAGAGTCAGAAGCTGGTTTTTCCACTCTCCGCCCTCCGTCACATTCACCGGCTCATCAGTGCCACCTGCCCTGACCAACATAAACACTTTCCCTGCACTGACATTTTTTCAGGGAGGGTTCAGCAGACCAGGATGAAAAGTCTACAGCATTTCAAAATTCAAGACAAAAACGCCGCTGCGTGATGTTGTTGTCTTATAGAGTTAAGCAAATGATAGAGTTAAGCATTTTTTTTCCACAAATTGATCGTGATAGCAAATTTTATAAAAATTAATACGGAGAGTTAGATTTTAGACAAAAAGATGGATTTTCTTTATACTGATTTAATTTGATTGGTAATAAACTTGCAGTGTCTTATTATTCTAATTTCACTATTTGGATGCATGTACGCATTTGACTTCAAAGATAAGAATATATTAATAAAAGTTTAAAAGAATTGAAATCGATTTCATTCGCTTTATCTGAAAAATCCACGGAAATTATAGTATTATTAATATACCACACAATGGCATTGGCTCTCATATGTTTTCACGTTTTATATATATATATATATATATATATATATATATATATATATATATATATATATATATATATATATTTTTTTTTTTTTTTTTTTTTTTATTTATTTTTTTTCCCTCTCAAATTCATGCAAAACAATAACCTACTTATTTCTAAAAGTATTCCATAGTTTGACCAATTCACCATTGACCAAGTCATTTTTACTAATTGCTAAACCTGTAAAATTATATATTCAGTTTACCAGTTCGTACATCAATGAGACCGTTGTTTTGCTCATATTATACTGAAATAAACTTGACTACCTTAGTCTACCTTAGCTGCAAATAAACCAACTATTCATTAAAAAGTTACACATCAATGAAGTAAGACAAATGAAATAAGTGTGTTTACTTACATTAAGTTAATTAGTAATTATATATATTCCAATCTACTTTTTAAAATCAGCCAATAAAATGGCAAACCACTTAAAATCATTAATTTGTTTTATTAAAGTAAACTATATTACATTGTACTGCAATACTGTACAAAAACACTGCAAACAACAACCTGCTAAAAATTGAATTCTGTTTAGGCGCCAAAAATCTAAAGAAATTCCCACAAAATTCTGCTGTAGGGGTTAATACAGTACAACTCTGTAACATGCCTACACTATATGAAGCTATATTACACAACAAGCACGCTAAACAATCTCCTAGTACAGTATACAAAAATTGACTACAATGCCATACAAACCATAGAGCACTACCATCTAATACTCTGACCACAGTGAACTGTGCTGTCATCGTCAGTCAGAAACCTTATGTCTCCTCTCAGATCTCTGCCGGCGGAGAGTAAGACCTTCCTATACGGATGAGCAGTTCCTCGAAGGAGTTATTGAGATGAATTGTCAAAGAGTTATAAAAAGAGAGAGCCGAGCACATGGGGGGAAGGGGAGGGAAAACCTGATTACGGTGATAATGGCTGGCTGTAAATAAAGAGGCTGTGACAGTCATTTTTCAATGAGCTTTCCTGCCTCACTGATATTATGTTCAATTAGACTCAGATATTTCTGGAATGGGCCAGTGGCAAACGATCAATCAATGCTGTCAGCGGTCTCTCTCTCTCTTTGCATCTCTGGGAAGGAAGCCAACATTACTAAATAAAGGTGCGCAGACATATACTGTTTAAAATGGCAATTAGTGTCTTTGATGGAGTTGTAGCACTCCAGTTAAATCTGTAACCGCCACAACATTACTGCCAATGCATTTACAGTAATTAAAGAACATTAAGGATAGAGATATTGTTTGTTTGGCATTTATATGCAATACAATGCAACGCCATGAAAAACCAACATTCACTCCAGGAGAAAAGAAAAAGGGTGACTGAGTATTTATACTGAATTAAACACTTAACGAAGAACATTAGAATATAAAAACAATGCAAATATAACCAATAACAGGTTTTCAAAGACCCTTGAGAAGGTCGTAAAAATGAGGAGGAAAAAAAACTTACATTTTGCCAAAGTTAACAAAGTTAACATTAATTTATTTAA
Source organism: Puntigrus tetrazona (assembly GCF_018831695.1). NCBI lineage: Eukaryota > Metazoa > Chordata > Actinopteri > Cypriniformes > Cyprinidae > Puntigrus > Puntigrus tetrazona. The sequence continues at coordinate 11,630,626 of NC_056705.1, read as the reverse complement.
TAGTTATTTAAATTATTTTTAATTAATATAATTAAAAATATATTATTCAAATATATTATTTTAATTATATAATATTATTATTCAAAATTATATATATATATATATATATATATATATATATATATATATATATATATATATATATATATATATATATATATATATATATATATATTATATATTTTTGAATAATATTAATATAATATTAGCAAACTTAATACTTTTGAACAGGTAGGGTGTTCATTCTTTTTTTTTTTCTTTTCTTTTAATTTTATTTTATTTTAAGGACAAATTGGGACCCATAAGATAAATCACGACACTTTTATTGCAATTAAGCCAATATTCTTAATATTTTGCTTTTACTTTTGTGAATTACCTATTTATTTAAAAAATAATAGATTTTTAATAAAACATTGAATTTAGGAAACAAGATGCTTTTAATGCAATGTTATATAGTAATATTTACTTATTTTTAAATTAATATTCAATACTACTAACAATACGAATAATATTCATATTTAATCAAATAGTTCACTGCATAATTGAGCCTGTACAAATAAAAATAGTCACGCATTCAGTGGATGAAAGATCATCATATTTGGGGTCATATGGCTTGAAATCATTCTCTCTTTACTGTCAAAGAGTATCGATATCAGAGGCAGCGGCCTTAATAAGTCAAAACACACATGCACTTTAACACTTCGACACTTCACGCCGTATGACATCAAGTGAAGAAGATCAAAACAAACAGTCTCTCAGCTCGAACACAAGCACACACAGCCTTCTCATCCTAATGAGAGCAATCTGATGTCCAAGATGTCACAGCCAAACAGTTTGATTTACAATTAGTGTCACTCTCCCATTCTCAACGGCACAAGAAATCTCTCCAGACACGTTTCAGAAGAAACTGCTGATCTGTGTCAAAGCTTTTGCCCTGATCTAGAACCGCCCACTGCAAAAAAGCCTGCAATTGAAATACAATTAAAAATGCATTTATTCGTCATTTCTTCGCACGTTAACATCTTGCAAGATGTATTAACAGCATTTTGTTCCTTTTAATAAGATGCGAGGTATTAAAATGGGTCTTCGGGCAAAACGCTGAAGGAAAGGTTATCCTCAATAAACACAACCTTTGGTCCGTGTCTCAAAAGGAGTTAAAATTCTCAAAAGCAGACCCCAAAAAATCTGCTCGTTTTATGCAAACATTAACAAATGACCGTGCTTTTTTTTTAATGTTGGCTTTTGAAAGGGTCGGGTTACGAATAAAAAAAAAAAAGGACTAAAACGTTCTTCTGAGAACTAACCATCGCTTAAGAAAAGAGCTCAGGTTCTTCAGCAGTCAGCAAGTCGGTAAGATTCGGCGGTTGATAAGACAAGCAAAAGACGAACCTGAGATTTTAATAAACCTGTAATTTCACTGTTTCTTCTGCTTCCTGAGTTAAGAAATCCAAGTAAGAGGAAAAATAAAAAGTAGGTAAGTACATACACATTAAAGCATGATCTGTTATTTTTCTAGGCTAATGTAAAAAAAAGGGCAAAGTACATATTAATGTAAAATACATATTTTTGCAAGTATATTTTAAAGTTTTCAAATGGCATTTCAGTATCCACAAAAGTAAGATTAAAAGACAGCAAAAAGAATGCGGTACATATGGTACATCGCTAGAAGAGTAGACTGTTGTCAATCCTTATCAAATCATCATTGATTTACATACCACAGGTATATCATAAAATATGATTGCACTGTAAAAATACAGCAGACTAAACCGATAATATTAAGGGCAACCTCTGCTCAATAATTTTACCATCAATTTTACTTAAAAACAAGCATGCTATAGCCATTTGCTAACTTGAATTAAAATATTTAAAAATACAGGTTAAAGGCACAGTTAATAATTCCATCCTCATGTACAGTTTTTTTTGTACTATGGAAGTCAATGACTACCGTCAAATATTTGGTTAGACAAATCTTCAAAATATCATCTTCAAAACTCATACAGGTCTGGAACAACCTGAATTTTAATTTCACATGCCCCTCATTAAAAATAAATAAATAAATAAAAAACAATGAATTAATTAATTAAAAATAAATAAATAAATTAAACAATTATAATAACAATTAAAAAAACAATGAATTAATTAAAAATAAATAAATTAAACAATTATAATAATAATTTTTAAAAATGTATATATATAAATATATATATATATAAAAATATAAATATATATCTCACAGAATGGAATGGAAATGCTACCAAATAGCTATCCATTAAGAAACCTTCTGCACTGATGGTAGCAGAAAACAACACTTTCTCCTGAAGCCAAACAATCAATGAAACATTCGGAGATGCATCTCACTATAAGCCACTACGCTTTTTCAATTATGCCTATTTCATTAATGCATTATTCAGCTTCTTCTTTGATTGACCCTTCCTGCTCTCACTGAACAGAGAACAGGAGTTCACAGGAGTTCACAGGTTCTTTGTCATTACCGGGCTCTAATCTAAAATTCATAGCTTCGGATTGAAAAAAAAAAATGATGTAAGTTTCACATCAACGAGCAATTCCACAATGAAGTGCGTTACCTGCATCTCTCCCAGGAAATGTCATTTGATGATCACGCGTAATCAAAAAATCAGGTCGAATGGTGGGAGAAAATCCAATTAACCAAAGCAGGAGCAGCTCTCTCGGGAAAATCTATATAGCATGAGGTAATTGGGAAACACCTAGCGTCAGATCCAGGGAGACCCCTGTTATTCCACAAACAATGGACTGCATGCTAGCAGATAGATAGATCTATTCAAAACCACTAGTTTCGGTTGACAGAGACTATTGTGCGATACAAAAACACAGCGTCACGTTCGCACCGAACAAATTACCGATTCGTATCATCCTTTTGATAACTCGAATATTAAATTAGTTACTCGAATTCTGGCTTTCATGCCAACAATCTTCTTTACGGCGCGCGTTCGAAGGCGTAGCGTCCTAACAAGAGTCCATCGCGCTGGAAAATTGGGAAACAGCAGCTGTGCTTTTTGCTACTTTAATTAATTCATGTTCTACTAAAATCCCAGGTGATCAATTTTGCATATCTAATCGACTCAAACCAAAGAGGAATAGGGGGGGAAAAAGCCCATGCACCAAACATTTCAGCAAAATGAGTCCGTATATTTTAATAGTCCTCCAAGACTCTCCTTTAAGTCTGGGCGAGAGACCAAAATGCCCCTGAAGGATCCAGCTGGGCATCCAGGAAGCCCAAGCCTCATCTACTCGCTTCACGCTAGGATTTACACCAAGCAAAACATGTCATACTTGGACAGGCAAGCAAATGGGTATCCGTTTACATGTAAAATCAGATTCCCAAAGACGGAAGTGAAACACGGGCCTTGAGGAATCTCTAAGCCAATTAGTTCGGCTCTTGAGAGCAGAATGCTCCTGAAACCGGATCGGATGCAAAGAACACCAAGGTTCGCGACGCCTGCCCTGAAGTTATTCTGCATTACTAGCTGTTTATTTCGTTATAAAACTCACATGAGCGGTAATCTGCGCTGGGAGGCTTAGGATTCGCTTTCAGATAAAACTAAAACGTTGACACCAAGGCTTCATTTTTCCTCATGCTTCACAAAGTCTAAAATTATTCGCAGGCTTTGTGGTCAGCAGCGTGCATTCGCAAGCAGCCGTAAAGTAGACACACAAATCTCAGCACAAGTCAATTAAGCGGCCATTGCACCTGGTGCTATGCTATTGGGCCATATGCCAAGGGACGCGAGCGGCCTCAGCTGACCATAAATCACTGGATAATGCGCAGCATGGCCAAGGTGAAAGTGTTCCAAGTTTCTCCCTTAGCGTGAAAATAAAACTCTAAAAATATGGAAAAGTTGCAAACGGCGATTGGAGAAGCAAATACAGAAACAATGCGATTTCATCTGTTTCATCAGAGATCAAGCGGGATGTGTTACGAAACGTTGTTTTGTTTTGTTTTTTTATGCGATATGATGCTATCCAACATCCCAAAATCAAAGCGCTCACCTTTTTCTGATCTTCCAGGCCATGAATCACCTGCTTCCGCTTTGTGTGCTGAGATGCAGACGCCTCGGCTCCCTTCTCAGACATCTTCCGAAAACCCTCCTTGACGTATCCACTACACTTCTTCAAACACAACTCCAGCGCTCTCCGACCGCTTCCAGTATTCCCAAATCCAAAGTCCCTATGCAACCAAGCTAATTCCCTTAATGTCCGTTCATTCGTGCGATTCATTGAGTCTGGGGCAGGACAGACGTGCGATCACACCATGGTGCATCCCTTCAGATGAAGCCCAGCACGGCCGCTCTGTGACAGGCATCAAGAAGGGGGGAAGGGCCCCTGTGACCAGCGGCCCCAACTTCATAATTACACATTTCTGTATTCACAAAGTCATTTTCCTGATGATGCGAAAACTTGCAAACGAGACAGCGGCATGTTCTTGCGGCTTTACATCGCGGTTGGGTCTTAGCGAAATCCGCAAAAAGCTCAAATCCAGGGACGATACTTCTGCTCCAGGATTGGTCTCTTTTACGTAAACAGGTGCGTGCGGGTCAGAAGGAAACAAAACAAAGCAAATTTCATAAAAAAAAATAATAAAAAGTAAGGGCAAAACAACTTATACTTTAAAAGTAACTTTACATTAACTAAATACAGCATGAGAAATACGTATTATTGTCAGAAAAATATTTGATTACATACATTCATATTTATATATATATATATATATATATATATATATATATATATATATATATATATATTAACACATATATACATATATAATATACACATATAATATTTATATATATATATATATATATATATATATATATATATATATATATATATATATATATATATGTATGTATGTATGTATATATATAACAACAAATAAACAAAACGCATAGACCTCCATAAACTTTTCTCTCTAAAATACAAAATACGCAGCTGACAGTAATTGTCCAAGTTTAATTTCGATAAAAATAAGCGACGCACAAACAAATAACAATCTGGAGATTTGTTTTAAAACACTTTAAAACATTATTCGGGCATTTTATACGAAGGCGCACGGCTAGAAACTCTCAATTTAAAGTAATCGCGCCTCCGCCGCGCAGCCCCTCCTTCACGACACTCGCATTGTAGTCGAAATCCTTTGGTTTTTACGCGATTCAATATAAAACATATAACAACAATTCAGCCCGCGACACTTACAGGTAAGGTGTGATGAAACGTATTTACCTCCGAAGCGCTTGTTTAGTGACGACGGGCAGGAAATAAAGAGACAACTCACCCAAACGGGAGCGCGGAGAGTCCGCTGAGGGATGCGGAGCGGAGCAGCAGCGAGTGCACGCGGGACCGGCGCTACGGCGGCTTCAATCCATCACATTACGTCATTCCGCGCACACTGCTCTTTTCTCGCCGCTTCATACCGGCGAGCGTCTCCATGGAAACGTCCACAGCGCGTACGCACAGCGGCGCCTAGCGGCAGGCGACGGAAATGTCGCTGGCGAGAATCTGATATATGATAGATTCGTTACATATTTAATAAATAGAAATATTTAATAAATGTTTAATGATAATAAAAAAATCTCATAGCTTGTTACGATAAAACTCACGTGACGCCTCGGAAATAGTTCTAATATGCTGATTTGGTGCCCGAAAACATTATTTTAAGATGAATGTTAAAAAAAATGCATTTGAAAATATATTCCTATTGAGAACAGATACTTTTACTTTATTTCTCAATAAACAAAAACAGACTTAAAGATGAGGATTCTTATCAGATTTTAACAGGCTATCTTTACGTACATATAATAAACTTTCAATAAACACATATTTTCTCTCGGCTGTCCTCTAAAACTAGAAGGGAGTCGATAAAGCGCTGTTTTTACTGTGATATGTCTAGGATCACGTAACAGGATGGTTCACTGAGTTTTTACCCCCGTGACCTGCTGGGGTAGCGGCAGCGGAAATCTGGCTCCGCCCCCAGTCGGCGTTCCCTTCAGCTGTGATTGGCGGAGAGGCGAGAGGGGGCGGGGCGGAGCGGAGCGCGCTGTGTCCAGTATCTAGGCGGGACAAATGGCCAGACTGATCAAATAAACTTTTTTTTACTCACTAGGAAGCGGCCGCATACAACTTTTCCTCAGCTATGCACCAAAAGCTGTTTGTTTTCTCTCTTGTATTCATTTTCGGTTCTTTTAATTACTAAAAGTTCATTTGCAGAAGTGTTCCTGTGATCTAATAGACCTGGTACTGTATACGTGTAATACTCACCTGTACAGTGTTCCTACGGATTTATGGACTCGACTGTGATCGATTAGTATGTGAAAGGGGTGCATCTGTCTTTTTGGGTGAGTAGCTTTTATATTTTATCTTGTTTTTTTTGTAGTTTTGCTCTGTGGACCGGGGGGAAGTGTAATGCGATTGGCTGTGGGGTTGTGGGCTAACTAGTCTCAGGTTTGTTTGGGCTTAACATATCCGCTTTAGTTAATAAAATTAATCGACAGGTCATATTTGACCGTATAATATCATACGTACCTTAATTTGATTCATTGTCATGCATTTAAGACACACGCCAGACTGGCGGCTCTTGGTAGCTTTGAACCCGCGCTAAATAACTGAAAACGCTAACAGTTTTGTAGTCTCATAAGCTATCATGACTACAATCTTGATACAAGTTCTTACCTATATTTATGTAATTAGTTCCTGAGCTTTACGTACGTACTATATAGTTATATACGATATCATACACCACGTAAGCTATTAGCTACTTCTGTTGGTAACTTGCTCGGGTCATTTTACAAGCAGCTTAACTGTTTATATATAGTTTTTGAATTACTTAAGGCGCGCGACCATCGGGCAGGTAAACGATTTTTTTTAAGTAGTATTAAAGTTAGTAACTTCCGGATTAAATCTTTTGCAATCGGCGAGATTCCGCGCCAAGATTTCAAAAAGTGTGGAGGCGCGCGGGACGAGATGAAGTCCCGCCTCGTAGCGCCGCATTTATTGGCTGGTGTCAATTGGGGGCGTGTCTTCGAACGAGTTCTCCGCCGCCATTCGATGGAAGGCTTGTCAGTTATTGCCAAACGCAAAAATCAACACTTTATTTTTAAATCGTAATACTTTTTCATTTATGCACACTTTTTTAAAATCTGTTTTAAAAATTAGCCGTGTTAAAATGTGTTGAGCATCATACCCGGGCTGATCTTTACAATGTTGTCTCCAACGATGTACAATGCTGTAAAGAAACGGTAGGGCTGCTTTATTAAATCTAAAAAATAATAAGTGAACGTTGGTTATTTTAACGTTGCCTCGTGTGTTCTTTTCTTTAGGTGGAAAATGTCCAGCACATTGCCGGAAGGTCAAAGGCTAATCAGAAAACCTTTAAGAAGTCCATTCAAGGAAAGATCAGAAAATGACATGGTCAGTTATAAATATTTTGGCCTCAAAATCACAAAATAGCGCTTTGAAGAGTTTATTCAGTTAGTCATCCTGTAGAGCAAACATGCCCAAACAAGGGCCTTCAGGAGAAAGTTAGTCTGTGTTGACCTTTGCTCTGTCTTTTTATATGGGACATGGGAAAAATAGAAAGAAAGTATTTCTTCTAAATCTGCATTTATAACATCTTAAATGTAGAATAATAATGTACTGATATAATATAGCTGGATATAATGTAACAATTACTTGTTACATACCCATAAGTCGAGTTTTGTTTGTGGCCCTTTGTAGTAAAAAGTAAAAAAAAAAACTCTGATCTTGAAGTATTTCTTTAAAAACTTCATAATTATGATGAAAAGAACCTAATGTGTTTTCTATGAAATAGGGGCATGTTTTTGTGGAGCCACAGACGCCACTAAAAAGCAAGGCTTCAGATGCTGCGTTACTGGAGAGCCATAAGAGCATGGGACCCCTGACAACGCCTACTAAGGCCCTCGAGGCGCCATCGAGCGACCCCTGGACACCTACCTCTAACCTGAAGATGCTCATCAGCGCAGCCAGTCCTGAGATTCGCAACCGCGAGAAAGAGCGAGCCGCAGACAGCGGCGAATCGGAAAACTCGCAGGTGCCTAGAAACGTTTGCGTGCATCTCGCACTATTTGTTGATTTACTCTCTGCATCGCTGATAAATGCATCGTTTTGATACACGTTTTCCATTGCCGTGCCACACAGGAGCCTGAACAAGGGGAAGAAGTAGAAAAGCTACAGATAAGCCGTAAAGACAAAAGCCTAGGCTTGCTTTGTTACAAATTTCTCGCAAGGTACCCAGACTACCCCAATCCTGCCGTAAACAACGACATCAGCCTCGACGATGTGGCGGCAGAACTAAGTAAGTTGACGAAAAACTGCTATTTCAGCCACGCGTTCCCTCGATCCTGATCGCCTCCGTTCTCACTAACCTCTCAGGTGTGGAGCGACGCCGCATTTACGACATCATGAACGTCCTGGAGAGCCTAAACATGGTCAGCCGCCTGGCTAAGAACCGCTACACGTGGCACGGCCGAGTGAAACTCAAGCAGACGCTCGGCGTGCTGAAACGGGCCGGCAGAGACAACCGCTACGACCAGCTGATGCAGCAGATCCGGCAAAGGAGCCTAGAGCGAGACGAGAGGGAGATCGACTTGGACGGAGAGGAGAAGGAGAATGAAGAGATGTCCAGTTTCGATATGGATGGAGATTCTAGTCAAGCGGAGCTTTCAGGAGCGGATACTAAAGCGGGTAACTTCATGTCTGACCGCGTTCTTAAAGCGGGATTTCAATTGTTCCAGCATTACTTATATTTGTTAATTTAGAAAACATTTGGAAGTTATCGGTAATTGTTCAGGGAATGCTTGTATGCGCATTTAACTAATGCCCGTTGTTTTTTACGTGCAGCTTCGGCGAACAGTCGCAAAGACAAATCTCTGAGAGTGATGAGTCAGAAGTTCGTGATGTTGTTTCTAGTGTCCAGCCCTCCTGTGGTCAGTCTCGAAATGGCTGCCAAGATCCTCATCGGTGAAGATCACGTTGTGGATCAGGACAAAAACAAGTTCAAAAGTGAGTGCTGCTCTCACCGTGCTTATAAGGAGCTCTTTGAATACAGCGGATGGCACATTTGTTATCTTTTTCGGCAGAGTTTTCTTGCTAAAAGTGCATTATCAAATTTACCTGCTCTGAAGAAACACGTTTTTAGTTGCGCTAAAGCTCTTCTGCATTTTAACTTGAAAATGGAATTGATTAACTGAATCATCTCTGTTTTTGTTGGCAGCTAAGATCCGCAGACTTTATGACATTGCGAATGTTTTGAGCAGCCTAGAGCTGATAAAGAAAGTGCATGTGACCGAGGACAGAGGAAGAAAGCCTGCTTTCAAGTGGACCGGGCCAGAACACTTACCACCTCCAATGGGTAAGTGTATTATATTTAGCATGAAATTGTTCATAGTTGTATTTAGAATATTTGTTTTAAGCTGTCTGTATATGTTCACCTCATATATCGTGTATTGTTTATGTTTGTTTTAACAGATCTGGGGACCTCAGCGTTATCAGCAGCGTCACGGCCTCTGGAGTCTCGTTCCTCCGTTGACAACTGTGCTAAAAATCTGTTTTCATCACCTGGAACAAAGCGGGGTTTTACTCGACACCATTCCTTGGTCAAGCTGGTCAAGAGCATACAAGATGACCGCAGAAAAATCAACTCCGCTCCTTCTAGTCCAATTAAAATGACAGGTGAGCCATCGCTGCGTCTGCATCATAAGAAAGCAGCCTGTTTTCTGTGGGGATTTTCTACTTTAAGGTCAGTCGTTATTAATAGCACCAGTCTTGCCTTTTTGAAATCTGACCACACAAACAAAATTATTTTGGGGGGCACTTTGTGATGCAGTTGTAGAATATGTGATGGTGAAGACTGGAGCGATTGCTGAAAATTCTTTGCCATCACGGGAATAAATTATATTTTAAAAATAGATTAAATACAAATATTATTTTCAGTCGTGATGATGTATGTTTTAACTATGTTTGATAAAAATGAATGAATTTATCGTATGGAGATTTCTTTGCACTTTTGAACGGATGTTCATCAACACTTTTTCTACACTTGAAAACTAATCGTTCTCGTTTCATTTTATAGGCGATTCTGCAAACGGCGAGTTCTACACGAACAAAATGGCTCACCTGGCTGCTATCTGCAAAAAGCAACTAGATGAACAATCGGCGTAAGTAAACTTTTTACGTTTCTTAAAGCAAAAACAAACAAAAGAACACATCGAACTACCCGTTTCAGACACGGCGCCTACGATTTGTCTTCTAGGAGCCGATGTATTCAGCATAAGAATGAGGTGACAGACGCTGTGAATGGAAGCACTTCACAAGTATCTGAACTACCTGAATCCACGTCTGCTAGCAATCATCAGTCCCACGGGCCTTTGGGAATGCAGATCCCGGTTCTTCCCACAGGGGCCATTCCTTACATTTCCACCAAGTGCTCCCCGATCATCCCGGTTCTGATACCCCAGCACCAGGCAGGCGGGTCGTATGCTGTTTACGTGCACCCCACTTCTCTCAGGCCGCAGCCCACCAGCCTAGCAGTCCGTTCAATGACATTCGAGAGCCCGGGAAGTGCAAACACAAAGACATCGCCTGCTGCAACAGCTAGCGGTAACCAAACCAACCAACCGTCATTGCAGGTTAAAGAGCCGACGAGTCCCTCAACCCTTAAACGAGCATGTGGAGAAAAGACCTTAACAGGAAGTCCATCTAAATTGCAGCGGATAGAGCCAAAGGTGAGGTTATGTGCAGAATATATGGCATGGTAAATTATATAATTGTGTGTGTAGATAGATAGATAGATATATGATACACATCATGGATTTAATAGGTTAAAAAATGTTTTTGCTTGAACAGTTATTTTACATAACTTTTAAATGTTTGAAATAGTTTAAATTTTATGTTGTATTGTCCAAACAATTCAATTAATTTCAATAAATACCACTGAGTTTTGTTTTTTCTAAAAATATGTAAAAAACATATTTTACATGCTTTAAAATGTTTAGTAAAAATGTGTAGGTAAATATAAAAATGAAAAAATCAGTAATTATAAACATTTAACTTTAAAAAATAATGTATGTATGCTTAGAGTAACAGTTTTAACCTTTTGTTGTTTTCTTTTTAAGAGTGTTTCACCGAAGCTGTGTGAGATCCTGCAAGCTCGTCTAAAGGCCCACAGAGGGGCACTTACCTCAAACCGGCCTTCCCCGAGAGCCCTACACCTGGAGTTCTCCAAACCCTCTGAGAACCAGCCTCCCTCACTAATCGCTGGCACAGCGCCTATGGAGCACAGCGTGGAGACATTCCTGGAAAAGGAGGAGAAGGTTCAGACCTCGGACAGCGAGGCCGGTCTTACGCCGGTCAGACCACCACAATCACAGGCCCAGAAGTTTAGCGTTCAGGACACGGTGCTGCCATCTGGGCCCATACATGCGGAGGTAGGAATCGGGGCTTAAAGTTCTTCTGCACCGTGCCCGATCTCTGGCGTGCAGCATTTGGCTGTGGAAAAAACAATCATTTAAAAAAATCATTTAAAAATCCTTGTGAATGTATTACAAGTGTGCACCTTGTTTCTCATGATCCTCATGTTGGAATGATCCAAATTGTTTTTATATGTTTTTTTTTTCCTTCACCTGAGTTCCAGGCTTGACTGTACTTTCTCTCTTTTGCTTCAGACTTTGATCCCTGCGGGTTATTTGATTCCGATCTCTCAGCAGTCCATCGTGAACTTCAGAGATCCACAGTGCTCCTCTGGAGAAGGCTCCAAAACCTCCACGCCAACATACAACGTCTTTCACACCCCAACTGCAGGTAGGCCAAAAATCAGTATATTTACTATAGGATTGGAGGGGAGCTTTTTTTTAGCTGTGCTTTCTAGTTATATTACTTTGATCAAATATTGATTTTAGGTAGAGTAGAACTTTAAGTGCCCCTATTATAGATTCTGAACAGTGCATATTTTGGTTTTGGGAGTCACAAACAACAGGTTGACATGCATGCAAGGTCAAAAAACACTTTTATTTTCTTATAATATGCATTTATGTCATTGTATTTGTTCAACAACTCCCAAACGATTAGTTCAATGATTAATTTTTCTAGTTGATTGGTCGATTTCATTTAAAGCAGTGTTTGTGAGTTTTTAACGCTCTAAAAGCAGCACCTAGTGGCAAAGAACGAATTGCATTTTGATTCAGACAAACGTGAATAGACCAAAAGTGAGTGGCAATACGCCAATACTTCATTTTGACGTCGATGGCTTGGGATTCGTTTCAATGATTCAGAGTCGACTCTTTTGAAAGACAATACATTTACACACAGTGCAAAACTTGAGGATGTTTTGATTCACTCGAGCTGTGTTACTCTCTGCATGAAAGGTCATTTTCCATAATAAAAATCCATAATTAGGGCACTTTAATTGTGAGATTTGAGTAAATTGTTTTGGTTTGTGGGGGGGCATTTTCAACTGAAAAAGTTGCGTTTCGGCTGTTCTTTACATGTTAACAGCATTTGAGAGGCTGAAAGTACGATCATTTGAAAATGGATTTCATCGCGTTAAAATGATACATCGTGAAAAACGCTGATTTGTAAAATACGGCAAATCTTAAACATGCACGTAACGAATCAAGCAATCGCTGACGTATCCGTTCTTTCCAGGTTCCAGGCTTCCTCAAGAAGTCACCCCCACCCGGCTCCCCCTGCACCGGATACCATCCGTCTCTCCCTTCCCTTCTCAAGGGCATCGCATCCACAGCCCCAGTCCTGCCATTCTCAACTTCACCCTGCAGAACCTGGGCCTTATCCCCGGCTCCAGCACACCCAACTCCACTCCTGAGCCTCCTCACCCGGGGCTCGCTCCGCAGGGCATGATCTTCGTGAAGCCCATCTCACCTGCCCGAGCTCTGCAGCCCGTCACCCTCATCAGCATACCTCAGGTACGGCCACTGCGTCTATGAAACAATAAACAGTCGGGATTCCACTTTTATGCAAATAAATAAATAAGCGTAACACTTTATTTCGATGGGGCTTTTTTGAACCTTCTGGTGGCTATAAGAAACTTTGCACCTGCAACTCTCACTGGAGTATTATTTGACCGTCTGCTTCATACCTGGTAACTCTTTATAGCGGTGATCTCCCAAAAGACATTCTATTGAATATAAAAGTAACTTTGCAAGAACATGTCGACTTATTCCCTCACCTAACTTATAACCCCAAACCTAACACTAAAAAAAGGTAGTAGATATGGAGATGAAATAACAGAATGACCGTCAAAATAAAGGCAAACCAAATAATCTAGTTTTACATAATTTAAGTGAAATTATGATATTATGATAATTTTTCTTAACAATAACTAGTATATAATTTGTTAGAATATTAAAATGTACATGTAGACAAAATGCCGACCTGTTGTTCTTCACCATGTTTTTAGGAAACCTGGATTAGAAAAAATAAAATAAAATATTTTGTTGCTTTCAAATTAAAAAAATTGTTTATTTACATAAATAAAACATTGGGAATATACTACACACGTATAATACATTCAGGTCACATTAATTAGTTTTCCTATGACTTTGTTTGACCTACACTAAAAATATATATATATATATATATATATATATATTATTATTATTATTATATATATATATATATATATATTTTTTTTTAAGTCAAATGTGACATTTATAATGTTTTTTTTTTTTTTTTTTTTTTTTCAAATTTCTAATAACTGATTTCTGATAAGATATCCCGAAGCAAAGCAAAAGCTTATTATTATGATATCTGAAGGATCATCTGAGACTAAAGACTAGAGTAATTATGCTGAAAATCGAGCTTCGTATCACAGGAATAAACTACATTTGAAAATATATTAAAATATTTATTCAACGTAATAACATTTCCACAATATTACTGTTATACCCAGTGTCCGTTTAAATAAACGCAGACTCTCCGAAGAAAAAAAAATCAAGCTCCAAACCCTTAAACGATAGATAGAAATAGTCCTTCGTTTGTTGTTTAAAACGGTCATTTGCAAATACGTCCTCTCTTTCCCCCGCAGCCTTTAGTGACCACCCCTAAAGGTCCCTGTCAGCACCTCCAGCAGAGTTTCTTTCACACGCCCGTCTCCTTCCCCGCCGTAACCAACAGCACGGCTCCCAAAAACATCTACATCCCTCAGAGAAAGCTCGACGTGAGTCCAGAGGACACCTAAGACCTTCACGCCGACAAAAACCACTGTTCTGTTTGAGCCATTCTGTCTGTCTGTCTGTCTGTCTGTCTGTGTGTGTGTGTGTGTGTGTGTGTGTGTGTGTGTGTGTGTGTGCGTGCGTGCGTGTTTTCACGTTTTCCTCTTTTTACGTATTTTTACTTTACTGTAGGGTCTGCATTAACTTCACACGAATCTGTGGTGCTTGATGCTTTTTTTACTACTGAGACTCTTCGCAGGACGGCCAAGGGTTTATTTGCAGAAATAAAAGCACATTTCAGGGGTGTTCTTTATGCTGTAAATTTAGGGTAAAAAAAAAAAAAAGGTATGAGCTAAAATTTTAAGAAATATTAACAGGAAATGTCATTTCAGGGATTGTAGGAATTGCCAAATTTGTACGATTTTTTTTTTTTTTTAAGTTGTTGTAAATGGCGTCGCCTTAAAGTGTTAAAGTACCACAGTATATTAAATTGGGAGGATGTTAGATTAAGGGTGTTTTTTAAATATTGTAGATGTATTTTATGTTAATGAAATCTAGCAATATTACTATCTGCACATCATTTATTCGAATCGCCTTTGCGAGCTGATTTCTGTGTAATAAAGATAAATGAATGTGCCTCGCTTCAGTGTTCATTTTGTTTTATTGTTGGTGGAACATCTGGAAAAAATCCCTTCCTCGATTTCATTCAACAAAGGTTCTTAAAACTCCTTGCATTTTTGTAATCACAAGCATAATTAGCATTTCTACCACTTTGAAATGACCTCGAATGTGTCTTTAGAGCTGCTCTACACTGACATTATCATAATAATTATGATTAAAAGTTACTCATCGCTTTAAAGCAAGCACAACTCACGATGAAATCAAGCATGCATGCTTGTATCTCAGTTACATTTTGCAATAGGCTATCTGCAAAGCCATATATTTAATCTTACCATCGAGGAAAAGCACCTGCTGACTTTGGTCCCAATCACACTTTAACACACGTGTCTGTCATTTTTAGCCAATCGTGGACACCTGAGTATAAACAGCTTTGCGTGCTGCCGCTAAACTGCAATGAAGTAGTGGTTATCTCTGAATTACATAAGAATGACCCTAAAGTGCGACCCCGGCAGGACTCGAACCTGCAATCTTCTGATCCGAAGTCAGACGCCTTATCCATTAGGCCACGAGGCCGGTTGCTGGGAGACGGGCGTGATGCAGAATACGATTGATCAATTGTATTAGAAGCCTCTCATTTTATCACTCAGCCTCTTGTTTTCTGTTGAAGTGCTACATCTTACAAAACACTCACTGTATAATGTTAAGGATTCCAAAACCAATTAAAAACAAAATAAAATAAAAGCAGCAACAGTCGGCTGTCTTCTCTCTCCTTATATGGTATCACGCGAGCTGCACTTCCGGCTTTTAAGTAAACAAATCTACACATTAATAGTTTATCATTAACTCCGTTTTTTTATTTTGTAAAATCATTATATATATTATTATTATTATTATTAATATTAACATTAATACTATTATGCTTTTAGTTAGTTGTATTTTTAGTTGTTGTTTTTTTTACTTTATCAAAATAACCCAGCTGGTAAAAACGGAGTTATCTGGTTTTGCAAAAGTGGACGGTGAGTTAAAGGCTGCAGGCGCTGTAACTTCCTCACATGTCTATAGCTATTAAAACCTGGAAAATTGCCCATGACTATAACATCTTAATGGGATTTTATATATTTGCTGTACAATTCCCATTCAATGTCATCAGCCTATATGCCAAAGGGCATATCTGTAATTTTGGCTATGAAAAAAAAGAAAAAGAGAACTAAATTAAATTGGGTTAAATAATAAATTAAATTAGGTTAAATTAAATTAACACTAAAATAAAGTTACTAATGAGAATTAAGTCTAAACGGTGTCATTTTTCAGACTATGCGCAATGTGCTGCAAGTAGTTATAGAAATTATGCCTGTAATGTATAGACACATAATTTAAAGCATAAAATATCTGCAATTAGGCAGAGAAACGGTTGCCAAAAAAAAAAAGGTTGTTCAGCATTTAGTGTAGGCCTATATTAATTTTCCCAATATTTATGCTACTCAGCCTGTGAACTTCTCACACGGTTGTTAAACTGGGCTGAACCTTCAAAGCGCTGAACAAATGCTGCAGAGCTTGTAGAATATCTGAGCTGCATTGCATCTGTGTATTGTCACCAGTTAATTTAGGAGGATGGACTCATTTAAATGTCAGCACAGCCTCCTGGTCCTCTTGAAATGATGAGTGAGGGAGTGAGTGAGTGAGTGTGTGTGTGTGTGTGTGTGTGTGTGTGTGTGTGTGTGTGTGTGTGTGTGTGTGTGTGTGTGTGTGTGTGTGTGTGTGTGTGTGTGGCGGTGAGGGAGTGAGTGTGTGTGTATGTGTGTGTGTGTGTGGAGGTGAGGGAGTGATGCCCAGTATATAAAGACCTGCCAAAGAGGGTCAGAAATGGACATCATTGGGGCCCAGAGCTGGACAGAATTGAAAGCATAATTTGCAGAGAAAGATTTGTCATATAACCTGCGTAAGTAGAATTTAAACATTTGCATTTTTTTACGTTTATCCACGGACTCTTGCAATTATAAATATTTTCCATACAAATACGTGACCATGGACCGCAAAACCAGCCATAAGGGTGAATAGTTAAAAAAAATTAATTTGAATAAATAAGCTTTCCATTGAATATATATGGTTTGTTATGATAGCTCAACATGTGGCAGATATACAATTATGTTGAAATCTGGAATCTGATGGAACAAAAAAAAAAAACAATCTAAATACCTTTAGATAAGTTGCTCAAATAAGGTTCTTAGCAATGCATATAACTAAGTTTTAATATATTTATGGTAGTAAATTTACAAAATATCTTAACTGATCTTTACTTAATATCCTGATTATTTCTGAATGAAAAAAAATCAATTTTGACCTAAACAATGTATTTTTGGCTACCACAGCGACTTAAGACTTAAGGTTTTGTGGTCCAGGGTCACTCGTTGGATAACTCGTGGCTTTCATCAGTAAAATCAACAAAAAATAAATTACACCATATGATAATTCATAATAAAAAAGTTAATAATACATCCACATTAAGAAAGATCGTGTAACAAATATATTTACATTTGAACGTACATCAGATGATTATGTCACATGTGAGATAAGTGTCAATGACTTTTGTTAATGTTATTGTCCATTACGGGAAAGAGATAATTCATATTTTTCAATAGTTGTGACATTACTAAATCGTTCCTTCTTACAAAAATAGAATATGTGTAAGAATACATCCACATGAGATAAAGACAGCTGCGCTCTCATTCAAAAGTATGGGCTTTTATTATTTTAAAAAATCACTATCGTTCAAAAAGGAAGCTTTTATATTCATTGAGCAGCATCATGTGACACTGAAGACTGGCGTAATGATGCTGAAAATTCAGCTTTACCCTCACAGGAATAAATACACATATTAAGACACATGCATATTCAAATATAAAACGGTACTTTTAAACTGTAATAATATTTCACAATATTACCGTTTTTGCTGCATCAAATAAATGCATCCTTGGTGAGTCTTTCGAAATCATTTAAGACCCAAAAACATTGCGATATATAAATATTCAAACAGATTTTTAAATCGCACTACAAAGCAGTCATTTCCTGTAAGCTGACTCTGGCACTAATAAAAGTTCTATTTCTGGACCCTTATCGTTGCATTCCACACTAGTGAGGTGATATTCTGCTGCTCACGGAGACGAGATAGAAAAAGACATATTACTCTGAGATAGGATACATCTATTTTTATATCTTGACCGGTCACATGAAGCTTTTCTCAGTGTTCAAAGATGTTAGCTGTTAGCGAACACTCGTTATTTCTCTTTTCCCATCCTTGTGAATATCAGAGCCTTCGCCGGAGCCGAGGATGCCAAACTGGGGAGGAGGAGCCAAGTGTGCGGCCTGCGAGAAGACGGTTTACCACGCCGAGGAGATCCAGTGCAACGGCCGGAGCTTCCACAGAACCTGCTTCATCTGCAGTAAGTCCACAATACTGTAATAAACTGGACGATCGGGTTCATCATCACGCATGTCCGCCAGATGACCAGGTACCAAATAATAAAAACAAAATAGAGCGGTTTTAGCTGGAAAAATAAATACACACAAACATGAGGTCAAAATTTGGGATATTATTAATAAACATTTGCATCCGTTGGGCCTTGGGTCCATTAGTGTGTGTGTGCGCTAGGGTCACAAATTCAATGGAAATGAGAACTATTGTAAAAAGTTATATTGGAAGAATTCATCACGTTCATCAACTCACACACACACATATATACACATACACACACATATACACACACACACACACATATATATATATATACACACACACACACACATATATATATATACACACACACACACACACACACACACACACACACACACACACACACACACACACACATATATATATATACACACACACATATATATACACACGCACTTATATATACACACACACACACACACACACATACATACATATATATATATATATATATATACACACACACACACACACACACACATATATATATATATACACACACACACATTTTTTTGTGGTGATGATTACCCTTGCTCATTTCTTCTTCTAGTCTGGCCATCTCAAAATACTTAATAATGCCAGAATATTTTGTTAATATATGCAAATATAAAGATAATGACGATGATGAGGGGTTTTGGGCGACTAAAATGCCATCAAAGCAAAAGCACTCTTTGAAATGTTTCCCAGTGAGCAGCATTAACTCTTAAAGGCTTGAGCGGTGCCAGAAAGGCTGGTGATAGTCAGTCTGAGACTGGTAACACAGACACCCCTGCAGTCCGCCGCCATTCAAGGGCCCGTTTCCATCTGCTGCGGATGACTCTCGTGCATCCAGCCCAAAATTAGACATAAAGACAAGCTCCCACGAGCCTCTTGAGCCGTCCTGGCTGAAAGCGCAGCAGCTGACGAACGCAGGCGGGAGATGACAGGCCTCTGGAGGAGCCGCGAGATCAAGCTCCAGCTCCACAACAGACTCAACAAGAGATTTTATGTCGCGAAAATATTTCCTCTTCGAATAGATGCTGCAATTTCATCACAGAACGCTAAAAAACGAAACGCATCCGAATGTTTTCAACACTGACAATAAGAAGGAAATGATCCTTGAGCAGCTCATCAGCATATTACAGTGATTTCTGAAGGACTGGAGTAATGATGAATTCAATTTATGACCAATGATGAAGTTATTTAAAATTGGAATGATGTTTCATAATATTACTGTACAATGCATTTTTAGCAAACGAAGGCGGCCTTGAGCCAAAGAGACTCAAACGGTAGTCTTTCTGTTCTCCAGTGGCTTGTCGTAAAGGTTTGGACAGCACTACAGTTGCAGCACACGAGTCTGAAATTTACTGCAAATCCTGCTACGGGAAGAAATACGGTCCGAAAGGTTACGGGTACGGCCAGGGTGCTGGAGCGTTGAGCTCTGATCCCGTCAATGACGAAGAACCTCAGCCTCAAGAGTAAGTCCTGGACATACCTTTAAAATATATTCTTAGAGGAACAAGTCGCTGGAAAAAAAAAAAAAAAAAAAAAAAAATTGCTGGCTATCTACTCACCAAGTTGCAGAGGAGTTTGTATCTTCATCAGAACAGATTTGAAGAAATTGCATCACTTGCTCACCGATGGATCCTCAGCAGTGAATGGGTGCCGTCAGAATGAGAGTCACAATAATCCACACGACTCCAGTCCATTATCAAACGTCTTACATAGGGCCTGTAAACATCGTAAAAGTGTTTTAACTTTATACCGTTTCTATCAGTAATGCACAATAACGTTGTTTTGCACTCCTTTTGCTTGCAAACAGTGCTCGATCTGTGCATATTTCTCTCCCGATTCAGTACACGTGACTTTTTTCATTGGAAAAAGCAATATGTGGGACTTGTATTCCATCCAAGCAATGGTTCGATGTTAAAAACCCTTAACGTTGGATATCTTTCTTGCAAACATCGTCGTGTGGGTTTTTTTCAGCTGTTTGGACTCTTATTCTGACGGCACCCATTCGCCGCAGAGGCAAGCCATTCTAAATTTCTTCAAAACAGTCCTCATTAAGACTTACTTTCGTCCAAGCGATGTTCCTTTAAAGACAGAGTGCCGCTTTAATTAACAGCGTTTAGCAGAAGAGTTATTGTCGCTTTGTGATTCTTATGCATGTTTTTATGTTAAGGCCCAAAGCTCCCCGTCCTGCATCTGCTAACTCAAACAAGTTTGCGCAGAAGTTCGGGAGTACGGACCGCTGTCCCCGCTGCTCCAAAGCGGTTTATGCAGCAGAGAAAGTCATGGGTGCTGGAAAGGTAAAACTACAGCTTAAATTAAAACGAGAAGCTGACTCGAGAGTTTCGATGCATTACGCCGCGATATAATATGGAACATTAACATCAAACCATTATAAGAAAGAAATATAAGCGCGTTTTGAGAACACGTTCCCTTCTCAGCACTTCTGCAATATGCCGCTGTCACAGGTCAGCGCTGTGTAAAGCACTTTTCACTGAAGTCATTTATCAGACTGTGACTGGTTCTGATCCAACAGCCCTGGCACAAAACCTGCTTCCGCTGTTTATTGTGTGGGAAGAGCCTGGAGTCCACTACAGTGACGGATAAAGACGGAGAGCTCTGCTGCAAAGGTACCATCAATCAAACGGGGCCAGAGCTCTGCCAGCTCAATCTCATCAATATCACTTAACCGATCGATAGATAGCTAGTTTTTGTTCAACAGCCATTAAGAGCCAATTGATGCAATCACGAACACAAGCGTGGCAGTGACGAAAGCCCCAATGACGTTTATTCAAATCAGGGTTTCTGATCGCGTTAACAATCATTTAAGGAGGGTTATTTCCACCACAGTATTAAAAAGCTAAATCTTACAATTCGAACTGAGGTAAGGCTAGAATTGTAAGGTTTTAGTTGCGATCAGAACTGTGAGATATCAAGTCGCGATTAGCTTAGTTTTAGGTCCATGGTGAAAACAAAAAGCAGAAAATAAAAGTTGCGAGAAATACATTTTGAATTAAACACAAACTCGGAATTCAGAACCGAGCGCTTGCTCATATTTTTAAGGGGGAGTAAAAAGTCGGAATTCTGAGTTTATTTCTGACAGCTGTGAAATTATCTCTCGCAATTCTGAAAATAGAATATTAAAGATCATTCGTGAGATAAAAGGTTCCGAGAAAATGTATTTTTGCTCCATGGCAGAAATGGGCATCCATAGAAATTTGCATTAAAGCATAAAAAAAAACAAAAACACACACACACACACGTTTGTAAAATATTGCTGAATGCAACACTAAGGAAAAAAAGCTGTCACTTCTTTGTACTTCTTTGTGTCTTATACCATTTATTCTCCGAGTGACATATTTATTATTCAGAACTCAGATTTGCCAACAGATTCATCTTTTTTTTTTTTTTTTTTTTTTTCCAGTTTGCTATGCCAAAAACTTTGGTCCAAAGGGGCGTGGCCTGGGGAACCTGGGTGTGGTCGAGGAGAATGACTGACAAGTTTAGTCCGACCCCAATGCAGCCGCTTTTTCACAGCACACATCTGAAAAGGCTTGAATGTGCCTTGAGGATTTTTATTTTATTTTTTTGCTCAATAACAGCATTGATCATCTAAACATTTAACGAATAAAAGAGCACAAAATGAATTAATGGACTAATTAGCTATGCAGCTTTACAGTTTTAATGTATCCGAAGCTCAATTCGGATAAAAAAAATATCCTACTCTCCACAGGAAATAAAAGACTTCTGGTCCATCAAAAGCTGTTTGTTGTGTGCAGTGAAAAGGCAGCTTTATCCTTGCAGTGAGCTGAAGTGTGTCAGTTACAAAAGAATTGTAATTGTCCTCCAGAGATCAGATAAAAAAAAAAGATGCCACCCAAACCTCACACCGTTGGTGAACCAGCGTTCTTGGTGATTAAGCAGTATTATGTTGTGATGGTGCAAAATGTTTACACTTTATGAAAACCTCATCCCTCTATCCCTTCATGTTAAAGGTGCTGTATGCAGGGGTTGACACCGAGTGGTCAAACTAGGTATCGCAGTACAAAGTCAAACGCGAACGCATGTTGCCAGATTTCCGCTCAGACCGCTGTCGCTTGGCAGCTTCCATGGCTGAAATAAAAAATACTTTGTTTTGCGCCAACTGGCAACCCGTTGTGTCGAAACACGATTGGGTAAACTGCCGGTGGGCGGGTTTTCACAAACCAAAACAGAAGCTGACATCCCGGACCGGAAAGCACTTTTTCAAAGGAGGATAACAGACTAGCATTGTTTTTCAGATAAACAAGTATGTTTGCAGATATTTAAGAAACACGCTATAATGGTATTTCTATGCTTTAGTAGAGTCAAAATCCTACATACAGCACCTTTAAGTCGGGGCTGGGGAAAGTATTTTAATTAAATGTACACACTTCAGCTTAAGAATCGTATCTACTGTAAATGTATGTCGTACGTCGAGGCATAAAAACAGAAATAAAGAATAAAAGATGTGTTATTGATCACTGATTCAAAGACGTTCAGTAACTATGAAAATCAACAGAATGATTTCTGAAGACCGGAGTAATGATGCTAGAAATTCAGCTTTGCATCACAAGAATAAATTATATTACAAAATTGATAGTTATATTCAAAAACGATATATTTTATATGCTTATAAATATGTCCCATACTCCATTGCTACTAGCTAATATTGGCTGTAATGTAAGTTACTCAATAATAACTTGCTTGTTTTAACCTAGATTTTCAAGCTAGATCAGCGACAAATATACCTTTACCTGAAGAAAAACTCCGACTAGCAAATTACAAAAGTGGTCCGATTTATTCCAAAGCACAGAGCAAGATTCAAGAACAGCATTTTTCCCTTATTATGACATACTGCGTGATAAAGCGTAACGAACAGAACTGAGAAGTGCAGTAAAGAGCGAGCAGACGCAATCCGTACTACACAGTGGTTATTAAAGGCATCAATAAAAGATCATTACTGACTGAAGGTAACATGAGACTAATAGCTACTAAAATATATTAAATTATATGATCCGTCTTGCATTTATAATGCTATAAATGCGATGCATCCGACCGTAGCGCAAAGTCGTTTCAAATGCGTTTTAACCCAAGGGATGCAAATTCTCAAAATCTTTCAGTTAGCTTATTTTTGTAGAAATAAAATTGCTCCGATTTACAAATCTTTTCACAAAGAGCATACATATAGTGGTCGCTTCCTGCAAAAGGAGTCGGGAGTAAAAACCAAAACGATCTTACCGTACCTTACAAAAGATTTCTGTTCAAAATATATTGACGCGCTTATAAACACGTACTCATCCTCGTGTAAAACGTAAGCTGTAAGGCAAAAAACTGACCTTGAACGCACGTCGCATACGCTAGATTTCCCTCAAATACAAAAAGGCGGCTGTTCTTGCAAATAGAACAAATGATTATCCAAATTAGCATTCAGTCTGTTCTTCGCTTCCACCATTAAAAAGGCATTCGAATCAAACCAGTGGCTCCTGAACACTCCCTGAGTGGGTGGCTGATCGCTGGGAGTCAAACCGCATCGGGGCCGCTGAACATGGGGTGGTCTCTGCTGAGACCCATGGGATGCTGCTGAGTCCAGTCCAGCACCATCGGCTTGCAGAGACCGCAGCAGCGCCACTGGAAGAAGTTCACCAGGTTCCTCACCACTCCAAGACTGTGAGGGAACAAACACCATTAGAGCATAAGAACGTCACCAACCCCCGGACGAGCGAACGCGTGCTTACTTGAAAGGGTTTTGTCTGAGAGAGAAGGCTTGAGGGAGTTTTCTCTGTCGGTGCATCAGGTTCGCTCTCTCGGCCGTCGTCAGCCCGAGGAAAGCGATCTGTGAAGAAACAACGCAAACCATGAAGAGCCCTTTCCGCTACTGACCACCGTCAAGGCATTATTACGCTAGTGTGAGAACGTAACTCATTTATTTACACAACTTTTCTTAAAACTTCATTTTAATTTAAACTTACACTATTCTTTAAAAAAAATCTTAATATTTATTTAGTGTTATATTAATATTATTTACATACCACTTTAGTATTTAATGTTTTAATCTAGCTTTTATTTCATAATTTAAATAATCATTAAGTTACAATTTTACGTGCTTTTTATTTAATGTTACCTTTATTTTCATTTCAGTTGTGGTTTTAATAAAAATGTTTTATTTTAGTTGGTTGACAAGGCAACTTTACAAATTTTTGTTTCATTTAAATTTATATTTAAATAACAATATAAACACTGTTAATAATTTTAATATTTAGTATTTACATTTTTGCAGAAAAAGGCTATAATCGCAGCCTTTTTAAAAGTTTTTCCTTTCTACATGTATTTATTAAGTTGACATCAGGTGAATAAAATATCAGGACATAACTCAAAAAGCATACTGGGTTTCTATGTACTAAAATGCATAAAATTTTTAAAACACGAGCGATTTCACGCCACGCAAAATCCTAGGCAGCGGAGTTAAGAAATGCCATTGTATCGGTCGTCAGCCGTGGCGCAAAAACAATGCCTGCTGTTCACTCTGGTGATGTAGCGCCGGGATGTCTGACATTTTATAGCACATCATCGTGCCGTTCACCTGATAGAGCTGCATCAGAAGCAGGATGGAGGCCCAGGAAGCGTTCAGGAAAGCAAAGCAGAAGATGTAGAGCACCCAGGGAGAGCAGCCCGTCAGAGCGGTCACCACCCCCCAGACGCCTTCCTCTGCGTAGTGCGGCGGACAGTGTTTGGACCAGTCTACACACAGAGAAACACGCATATTTGTGTAATACACAACATTTATAATACATATATAATGAACATTTTCATCTGGAGAGACTGAAAACGCAGGATGTAGTATTTTACAAACATCAACTGTTCATTTGGGAACTGTTCAGAGGGTCCCACTTTAAATGACCTGTGTACTTACATAGTAACTAAATGTGTGCGCAGTATGTAACCTATAAGTACGCACTGACACAAAGTATCTAAAGCTGTAACATTTATTCAAATACTCACATGTAACAACCCTCGGAATGGTACAAATGTGTAGCAGGACATATATAGCTACGTTTTGTAACAAAAACATGCTTTTGATGGCCCCTTCGAAACATTCTGTTGATAATAAGGAAGTCTTATTATATAATATTAATACGATTAATATCTGTTAACTCTTTATTGTGCTAGTCTCTTAACAGATACTCTACTGGCTATAATAGCTTTGTAAGTACATGTTAACTTACTCTAACCCTAACCATATCCATCTACTAATACTCTACTAACACTTCAATGAATGTTAGTATTTATGCAGGTGAAATACTACATTTCTTTTGTTTATTTATAAAGTGTAACATTTTCTTTACCAAAAAGTGTTGTTACCGGTGTCCTTTTACACATTTGCACTTACACATACCATTCAGTGGCTTGTTACATGTGCGTAGTTACGCAAACATTAGAGCTGTAGATAACGTTTACTAATGTGTAATTACACTGTAGTTACATACTACATATATAGTTAACATGTAAGTGCACAGGTATTAGGGACACAATATAAAGTGGGACCAGAATTTTTTCTGAATCATTTCTGAAGATCACGTGATCTGAAAATTAAAGATTTTAAAAATATATTGCAACCGTCATTTTAAATGGTAACAATTTTTCACTATGTTATTGAATAAAATACAAAGCGGTCTTGGTGAGCGTTCAAAAACTGCACTGACCACAAACTTTTGAACGGTATTTAAAGTGGTGACTTACACATGATACTGCCGTAGAACATCCAAATGCAGAGGATGTTCAGAGCAACCAGGAAGAGCACAAAGTATGGGTGGTTTCTGGCCCCTGTGAGAGGAGGTAAGCATGAGCGACTCGTAAAGAGAGTAAAAACAATAAAAGAGAAGGAAGCGTGTGCTACAAAACAACCTCGTTTGTGCATACCTACGCAGCCATTGATCCAGATGGAGTGGTGGTCCTGTTTAGCTACACAGGCGTTACAGGAAAAGCAGTGATTGGCTCTCATTGGCTTCCTCATCTGCGAAAACAAGGCTTTTAAGCTCTATAGGAAACTGAAAGTTTGCAGCATATGTTCCTGTCAATCATTCAGATATTCAAACTGTGGCCTGGCATTTAGTGAACAAGCTTTAACTCATTCGGTCATCATGCTTTCAGAAGGTGAAAAGTCTTGTATCTTATCTCGTATCCGTACCCAAATTAGTTTTCTTTTCATCAGTCACCCTCTCTATCTTGTCACTGAAAAGAGATAATAGCTTACCATACAAGAAGTACAAAATATCCTTGGATCCAGACAGCCTGCCTCTGCCAGAACCACAATATTCTACAGAGACACAGATGAACCTGTTAAAGTCACCCAAAAGACTTTATGTATACCCACACATATATACACACACATATATACACACACACACACACACGTGTATATATACACACACACACATATATACATATATAAATTTTAATGTAAACAGCAAGAATCTCTCAGAAGCAGCTAGTATCTAGAATCCCAGCACAAATAACTGGTACATGTATTAATCAATCAGAAAGCAGCACCATGCCAGCCAATCACATCCACAGTCTTACCTTCTTCTTCTCCTCCTCGGTCGCCTTGACGATGCCAGGGTCTGTCCTGCAGGAACGGAGGTAGTAATACAGTAAAGCTGTGGTGTTGACTGTGAACAGCATCTGAACCGTAGCGCTTGGATCATGTGAACGACGCATGTTAAGGACTAAAACACATCCTGGCTGGTACGAACACATTTGCATGAAAGTTAGGATCGGTTTCAAATGTCTGGGTATTAAACAAGGATATCAGGCAGAAACCACAAGCCCCAGGTGACCACCATCCAGAAGATAGAAGCCATGAGAGCTGTGGAGGGAATCAAAGACTGGGCCGTCACGGTCGCCAGCTGCCTGCACAAACAAACCACATGAACAGCATTGTTAGGACACTTTGTTCTGACCTCTTACTGTGCCTATGAACCATAAACATTTAAGTGGCTCTTTCAGGCTAAACCCACTGGTTTTCAGTCCTGGGGACCCGCCCCCCTTATATGAGTGACATTGCATTTACATTCTCTAGGACCAGGAGTGAAAACCACTGGGCTGCACAGAGAAGTTTTACTGAGCTTACAGCGCCCTCGTGAGGAAGTCAATATTATAACATTACATCAAATCTATGTATCTATATATCTATCTC
The DNA here is from genome assembly GCF_018831695.1 of Puntigrus tetrazona. Classification (NCBI taxonomy): domain Eukaryota; kingdom Metazoa; phylum Chordata; class Actinopteri; order Cypriniformes; family Cyprinidae; genus Puntigrus; species Puntigrus tetrazona. Next base: position 11,603,067 of record NC_056705.1, on the reverse strand, counting down.
ATACATACACACACACACACACTTATATATATATATATATATATATATATATATATATATATATATATATATATATATATATATATATATATATATATGTGTGTGTGTGTGTGTGTGTGTGTGTGTGTGTAAAAGCATTTATCTTTTTAAAGTAAAATCTAAAATGATATATATAAAATTAATATTTAAATACATATTTACATTAAAATTCAAAAATATATACCTAATAATAATATTATTATTAAGTTGTACTAATTTTAAGTTTTTGTTTTACTAATATACTACACTAATTAATATATATATATATATATATATATATATATATATATATATATATATATATATATATATATATATATAAAAATTCAAGACATGGTTTTTAAGTTTTTAATATGTCTTGCAAGAGTATCAGCGTTTTCAATAAATCTTTTTAATGAATAAGTCAATGGATCAGTCATTTAGAAGGGCTTTTAAAACTTTTTCATATTACATACTACCAAAATCAAATTTGTTTCTTAGTGCAATACAGTGATCGATACTGTAGAAACAGGGCCTTTTAAATCCATATGTACGACAATCAGTGAAGTCAGCGTGTTTGTTGATGCTTAAACCTTGAAGTGAGGTTGATCACAGCTATGACGCAGGCCAGCAGCACACCCTTCAGTAACCAGGACTCTGTCTTCATGTCTAATATGGAACCGATGGCTCCGACCACAACAACGCTGAACACACACAGCAGACAGACCTGAAACACACACAGTCACACACTCACGCTCTGAATAATGAAGTCTTTTCAACGGTGATGAAAAATCAGGGTTACAGCAGAGGAATGTGGGTCAGAGAATAAGTGGAATGTTATTTTCTTGTTTAATAAAAGCCTAAAAATGGAGAATTCTCCAGGGCCAAACACACATTATGTGAGAAATTGGCTGCTTTTGTTTCTGAAAGCTTAATTCAAGGTTAAATACAGCCCAGGGATTTCAAGCACTTGCCTCACATTTTCTTTAATAAGGTTAGTGAGCGTGGGGAGTGTGTGTGAGTGTGTGTGTGTGTGTGTGTTTGTGTTTGTGAGTTGGCCTGGAACAGTTGTTACAAATCCAACCATTAAAACTGGGATTCATATGCAAAGAAATACCATTTTTACTTGTAACGATTACTTATTTTTTTTACTAATTTATTCGCTTCTGCCTGTGATATATAAAATCACATTAGACATTTGAAATAATAAAAACACATTTTTGTTAATTATATAATATTAAGCGCATAAGTAAATAAAATACATAAGTATATTTTATATGTTTTATTTGATCAATTTTACTATTACTACTACTACATTTTTATCAGAGATCATAATCATAACACCCTATAAAAAAAAATATTTTATATAATGTCCATAATCTGAACTATACTCTAGATTTGAAAAAAAAGTTTAACTTTTTCTAAGCTGAACTCGTTGGCCTGAGTGTACCTTGTATCTGTTGAGCAGTTTGAGACAGGTGGAGTTGGCTTTCATTCGCTCTGTCTTCACCACACCGAGCATGTGAATGAGCAGAGGGCTGTGCACCTGGTGTGCCAGGTCAATGGGAGTGTGACCCTGAAAAAAAAAACAGTTAAAAAGGACATGAGGCACAGCTCGACTCTCAAACCGATCGGCCTGGTGAGTGAAGGGCACTGCTTTGGAAGCAGTTTTACAGCTGCTCTTTTGTTCTGCCGGTTTAAACTGTATCATTGTGGCTTTGGAATTAGTGAACGGGCACGAAAAAAGAGGTTTAAAACGTATTAATGGAATGAATTTGAGCACTTTCAAAAAGCGCACAGGCTTTAAGGACAGTCTCTTGCAAAATAAGTTTATGTCTGACATGAGCAAGGTTAAGGGGAAAGATCACTCAAAACTGTTATTATCTGTTATTACTATTTCCTCAACATCCTTCTGCAAACCACAAAAAAGACCAAACAGTTCCCAATATACTAGTCATATATACTATATACATGTCATATATACTATATACAAGTCATATATACTATATACAAGTCCCAATATACTATATTTTTTGTCCAAACTAAAAATGTTATTTGGGAACTACAACCATTTGCTTAGCAATATTCTTCCAAATATGACAGAATGACATGAGAGGAAGTAAATATTAACGGTATTAATTTCTGTAATGAACTAACGTTGGCATTCTCCAGGTCGACGCTGGCTCCAGCCTCCAGCAGGATGTGGACCGCATCGACGTTGCCAGCCAACACGGCGCAGTGCAGGGGAGAGTTTCTGTTCACTTTATCCACCGCGTTCACCGAAGCGTTGCACTTTATCAGGAAGTTTGTGGGCTCGGGTCTGTGTTTGAAAAAAACGAACAAACCCACAAGAAGTGAAAAAAAAAAAAGAGAAGAGAAATACCAGGACAGGAAAGCGTCTGACCACAGCGAACAGGATGAAAAAAAAAAATACTTTTCTATATCTGAGCTAGACGTTTTGAGTAAGCTTCCAAAAATAATGCTTTGCTGAAGTTGCCCGACAAGATTTCTGTCACAGACAAAAAAAAAAATAACACTAAAGCCACCATTAGATGGCAGTAAATGCCCTTCTAAATGAGTGATCCATTGACTCATTCATTAAAAAGATTTATTCAAAATGCTGATATTCTTGTTATAGTTAGTTATTACATAGCTATGCAAGACATATTAAAAACGTAAAGACTTAAAAACCATATCTTGAATTAGGCTGTATTTGAACCTTAATCTGGCACTAAACGCCCTCATGATTTAGTTTGTTTTTTGCAAAGTTACAATATGTCAGCTTGCACCTAATTAAAACAACAGGATATTGATATGAGCTGTGATTAAACATAAGTTGTTAAGATCACAGAACCTTCCTTTCAATTTCTCCTTAAATAGCCTCCTTAAATTTTACATTGCTGAATTAAATCATTAATTCTTAAAAAAATAAAATGATAAAATAATTAATAATAATAATAATAATAATATAATAAATTATATATATATATATATATATATATATATATATATATATAATTTTTACTACCATCTCTACATGTTAAATATAAAATACAGCTTCATGATTACTTCAATATTCATCTTACCCAATGATTTTTTGTGCTGCCAGCATTAGTGGAGTTTGTCCATTTATGTCAGCCGAATCCACTTCCTACAACAACACAGGAACAGGAACAGTAATCAACGGCGTTACTCAGTATCCATCCCCTCTATCGTTATTTAAAATGTCACTTTGCGCTTGCGTCGCACCTGTCCTTTGGCCATAAGGTACGCCGCGATGGGCATATGCTGGAAGAGCACAGCCAGATGGAGACCCCGATACCCTTCCCCATCTGCTAATGATGGATCGGCTCCATATCGCATCAGCTGAATGACCATAGACAAATGACCCTGTCTGTTCAGGGGTGACCAGGAACAACATCAGCGGATATAAAACACGGTCAAGTGCCACTTGCAAGCAAATGCTGCTGGAACCAAAGCCGTTTTTGCCCTGGATTTAACAGACTGTGCGCTTTGGCGATTTTAGTGGATGTCAGTCGTTCGAGATTACACAGATGTAGTTCAGTACATTTACTAGGACATGCATGTAAGGTCATTGCAAATTTATTACTGTATATATCTGAAAATGTACCGTATGGCCCAGTGGAGTGGTGTTGAATTCAGGTCACCGCCTAGCTGATCTATGACGGCTCCTTTAGATATGTAATATCTATAAAACATACACAAATACAGATAAGGAAAGGTTTAATAAGTGAAGTGGTTTAAGCGTTGCAACCGTTTAATAGCAATGCATGCAGTCAGAAGTTTGGAATAATCTATTTTTTTCAAAATGGTTTAGAAAAAAAGTATTTATTTGATTAAAAAAAAGGAATATTACAGTTAAAAAAATAACTATTTATTTAATACATATATTTTAAAGCGTAATGCAATGCAATCAAGTAAATGATGTTTAATTAACTTTTTATCCATCCAACGATCCTGAACAAAAATGCATCGTGGTTTCCACAGCAAAAACTGACGATAAATATTAATAATAAATAAGAAGAACCATTATTAACCGAGCACAAAAAAAAAAAATCATTTTGCACAAAATGTTCGTAAGATACAGAATCCCAGAGTGACGATGCAGAAAAGATGCAGCTTTGCATCACAGGAATAAATCACATACTAAAATATTTACGATGATAAAACGCAGTAAACATCACTGATTATTAACACATTTAAAAATATGAAATATTCCAAACTTATAACTGCATGGGGGAAAAAGCATGAAAACTACAGAAACGAGAAAAAAAAACCTATCTTACTTGACAATATCTGCTCGATTATTGATGGCGGCCCAATGGAGGAGAGTAACATTCTCTTTGTCGGGCTGCCTGACATCGTAACCAGCCTCGATAAGTTCTTTACACCGCTCAAGAGCACCAAACCTACAATATAAAACCAACAGGACAAAGAAAGACATTGTTTATTTTTTTTTTTTCAGCAGAATTGACTTGATTGAACACAAACACATCGCCGCTTTTCTGAATGAACGAGCGATAAAAAGATTTGGATATGGGTGCCGCTCGAATTAATAGATATCCAGGCATAACAACAGTATGTATTTTTTCTGATTCTATACATTGGGAACATTAACCCAGTTTTTCCTACTCGCTACTGAACAGCTAGATCTCAGAGTAAGATGCATGCATGTGAAATATTTACAGAATGCTTGTTTAAGGGTTAGCTCACCCCAAAATGAAGATTCTCTCATTAATTATAAACCATCATGCCGTTCCATCATACGAGTCAAAGAACAATATGTGAACAAACTGTGGCACTAAATATTAAAAAGCATATAGGAGAAGCCGCTGAACATAATAAATTTGAAAAATAAGGAATAAAATGATCCTAAAACATATTTTTTATTATAAATTAGGAGTGAAATGTGATTTGAGCATCCATTTTTACAAAACTGAGCATTAATGTGAGTCTCCAGAGCATCTTATTTACATAACCAGCAGCTAAACATTCCACTCTGCTTATTAAGTGTAATCCAACTGTGTTTATTGCACGTCAAGGGAGTAAGTCTCACTGTGTTGCTTTGACGATATCCCAGGAAGTGCTGTCCTCCGGGTGCGAGGACTTCCTCGGCTGCTGCGTGGGATCAAGAGGTCCCGGGACCAGCTGGCCATGGAAGCCGCCGGGCATATAACCGCCAAACGCAGGTCCACCGTGACCGTGACCGTGGGAGTGGCCTCCGCCGTGTCCATGGCAACTGTCACCCATGTGACCATGGGAGTGGCACTGTAAAATATTACAACACAGGTTATTTCTGACTAACTGTAAGGTCACATCAAATGCGCCTGGTTTTGAAAATGAACTAATTTAATTTGGTCGTCAGTGCATGCGTGTAGAAAACGTATTGCCATCATTCATATCAGCAGTAAAGTAACAAGTGCATGCCAAGGATGGTCACGTGACATCAACATGGGCGTGCCCGTGAGGGAGATCCTCTACATTTAAAATGAAACAGATTTTTAACAGAGAGGCAGGTCTGGTGTCTCCTTGCCTGATTTATTATTTAATTAATCACCAAGCATTTTAATGTAAAAAACTGAGATTCAGTTCAATACATGTTGCCAGTAAACATCTATTTTGTTTAACTGTAGTGAGGGTTTGAATTTTGAACATGCTAATTTAACCTTACAACTGTTCAATATTCAGCTCATATTAAAGGTCCGTTATCCGTAATCGTGGCCGGGCTTGTTTACCAGGTCTAATTAAATAATTACATGTATAAAACGTACAGAGCGAACTGAACTGTTAAATCGATCAGCACGTACACGCATAGACACAGGTGATCAGTTAGCAATATATGCTAAGTTAGCCTTCAGCCAGCCTTACGAATGCATTTAGTGGCGAAATAAAAGAGGATATAAACCATTTTCTCTCTCACCCCGTCTCCTTCGGACCAGTCCATCGCGTCTGTGATAGGTTACAAGTGGTTTATCATGAAGAATTTACACTGACAGAGACTGAAGTCGGGCGTGCGTTAGGCGCATCTTCCACTTCCTGGATACGAGAGTGAAATCCCGCCACCCGATTGGCCGCTTTGTCCCGGTGACGCTGCCTTTTTTGTACTTCCTTCCGTATAAGAGCGCATTCCTGTCCGCGGACAGAGACCGGAGCCAGAGTATGTCAGAAATGCAGATTATCTTTACATCGGGTTTGTCGCTCCGCGCGGGTCTTACCGGTTAAACGCGCTGTTCCGGTTCGGTTTGTGAGCTATCGAGAAACGCAAAGCGCAACGTTATGTGAACGACATTGTTTTCGGGCACTGTGTGGATGCATTCAAATAACGAATCTAGCCACACACTTCCAGGTTTCTGCATAGATAACAAAAACGTTCATGGTAACAGTAGGCTACATGCTATCATACAAATACTGTTTTTGGACAAAAACAATAAAAATTTTACTTTTTTTAATGAAAGTAAGTACAGTTTTTTTCATGCATATTTTTTTTTAGCCTAGGCTATATGTCCCCAAAGCATAAACGTGCATACAGAGACAACATTTGCCTACATTTTACATACACGTGCATTTGCATCGTCGTTGGTTAAGGAAAAAACAAATGCAAGCGCAAGATTTTAAGTAGGCCTATTATTTTGCGTCCACTCTTTAACTGGGGCGCTAAAGATTTAAGAATAAGATAATTTTGTCAGTTTACTTAAAGCATAGCAATGTGGCAGAATGTCTCATAAAGTACACTAAACAATAAACCACAACGACATTTAAAAAAAAGGTCTCGAGAAACAATTATCATTAAATGATCATTCATTAAATAGCTTTTTAAATCACTTTTTTTTTTGAGATCATATAGGCTAACACTCATTAACAGTATGAAGTAGGCTACACTATTTTTGATAGTCAGAGATATCACAGAGATGTAGTTGGATTCCTTTTCATTCCAAGAACTTGTAAAAAATAAAGGTTAATTTATAAAAAACGTAGAACTTCCATAGAAGTTCCATAGAACTTTTACATTGCACAAAAGGTTTGCTGATGTATCTTTCTGAGCCTTTGTTATTAAGGGTATAGTGGTCACCAGATGGCAGCATATCCTGTAAAGTTATTAATGGAAGCTCAGCCAAAAAAAAAAAAAAAAAAAAAATACAACCTCAAAGCATTTTGTTGCCAGTACAGAACTATTGATCATGTTTCCACAGATCAATCAAAGCCTGAAGAGATCCATCACTTCACACTCCTGTGAATTACTGTCTCCAAACCACACTCATGGACCTGAACCAGAAACAGATATTACACGATCACACACACTTACCTAAACACACATCTATCTATCTATCTATCTATCTATCTATCTATCTATCTATCTATCTATCTATCTATCTATCTATCTATCTATCTATCTATCTATCTATCTATCTATCTCTCTGTCTCTCTGTCTGTCTCTCTCTCTCTCTCTGTCTATCTATCTATCTATCTATCTCTCTGTCTGTCTATCTGTCTGTCTGTCTATATCTATCTATCTATCTATCTATCTATCTATCTATCTATCTATCTATCTATCTATCTATCTATCTATCTATCTATCTATCTATCTGTCTGTCTGTCTGTCTGTCTGTCTGTCTGTCTGTCTGTCTGTCTGTCTGTCTGTCTCTATCTATCTATCTATCTATCTATCTATCTATCTATCTCTATCTATCTATCTATCTATCTATCTATCTATCTGTCTGTCTGTCTGTCTGTCTATCTATCTCTCTTTATCTATCTATCTATCTATCTATCTATCTATCTATCTATCTATCTATCTATCTATCTATCTGTCTATCTGTCTCTCTCTCTCTCTGTCTGTCTGTCTGTCTGTCTGTCTGTCTATCTATCTATCTATCTGTCTGTCTGTCTGTCTGTCTGTCTGTCTGTTTATCTATCGGTTTGTTTTTATATAAATGCAAAAATGCATTGATACTAAAATAGAATGAACTGTCAAATTATAGGCATCTTCAAAAACCTGTTTATGAGGTTGATTTCAGCCCTGGAGTAAGAATAGTAGTCACTCCACATACATACAGCTCATTAATACCTATGGGAGACCAACAGTTTATTAGCATAATTAATTTAATCAGCAGGGGCTCCGTGTAATCTCTCTCTTTTTTATTCCAGGGCTGAGAGAACATAATTACATTGACGAGATTGATGTATTTACATTGTTCTCCAGCCTCATTAACGGTAATGTATGCGACCCAGCGCTCAAACCATTGTGAAATATCTCTGAAGTCAAGGCCCTTTTGTCATAAAGGAAATATGTATTATGGATGTATGAGAGCCTTAGGAGAGCAGCCGTATTGAAGTGACAAAACACACAAGCATGGATGATATAGCTACTCACAAGTGGCGTGCTGCAACAAAACCGTATTAGTTTCCAGCAGCAGACTTGTTCCTCGTCCACACACCCTTCCGATCCTCACAAAACCAGCACAGCTCGTCTGATCTCATTAGTATGTAATGGCAGTACAGAGGGGTTAAAGATGTCTGCAGGCATGATGCTGAGCTTTTGTCTCCATCTGTCTCGTGTGTGTTTAGCGCTCTTACATGAGCATGTCGCGCGGCGGACATCGTGAACTAATGAGCTAAAAAATGGTGGGCTGCCACACTTTGAACTTACTGTATGCTTCCACACCTTCCCGTAAGCTTTAATTTGCATGCATTGCTAAAACACGCAGTGGACAGCAACTTTGTTGATAGATTTCAAACTGACGCGAGAGAAAATCCTGAGCTTGGGTTATGTATAAAAAAGACACTCGGCTATCAGAAAGCATTGGGTTTTTGTTTACGAGAGGCTCATGTAAACAAAAAAACCAATGAACAACAGATATAAGCGCATGCACATGAAACGATCCGTCTCGGCTTAGTGTTTGCGTGCATCTGTATCCTCGATGGCTGATGTATCATATCTCTTCATTCATACTTCACCATAATCAGCCCGGTGATCCATTTTATGTGGAATGGAGTTTTGTGTGGGCTGTGCTGGTTTGATAAAAGGGGACACACATAACTCTGGGCAATTTGCCCAGACATCAAAATCAATATTGGAAGGCCATTTGCTATGGACTTGAAAATAAAGAATGTCAAGGCCTCCCAAAGCTGCAATAAGGTTTCAAGTGATTTTCCTTCCACCAAGTTCTTCTCAAGTTCAAAAGCTTTTTTTGTTGTTGTTGTTGTTTGGTTAAAAAATGCAGGTGTTCCTGAAGACTCCTGCACTCATTAACACAACATAAGACAGTCTGATTATCATATTTACACACAGGAGATCACCTCAAGACCACGCTAATCCATACTGAATCTACAGAGGGGAGAAAATGATAAGAACCAGAAACATGCCCGGTTTCTGCCTGATGTATTGTCAAATAAAATCAACAAGAATAAATACAAATATCGATAAGCGTATCAAGTACAGTGCATCTATATTTAAAAGATATTCTAGTCATTCCTTCTATCCCATCTATGGGATTTTTTACCCAGTTTGTATTATTATTAGTCAAATTACTACACAGACTACACATCTTCTCAACGATTTTGATGCAGGACGAGCTATACGCTAAACTCAGGATAGATGCTTCAGGACAGAGCTTTTTTTCTCACCCTAAACCCCTAACAAGAAGCATATCCAGCTGAATGTTAAGCGAACGAACGTATACCATCAGCATTCACCGTATCCAGACATGCTTGTGCGGAGAAGGGCAGTAAAGCTCATTCATCAATCCATTAAAGAAGGTAGTATTCCCTGGTATTTCAGCATGTCCGTCAAGAAGACATCAACTCCCGGAGGACGACCGCTCTCTCTCTCTCTCTCCTCACGAGGGAAGGAGCCCTTGACTCTTAAAGGTTCCAGTATGCCAAAAATTGCTATTGACATTTCAATTTGGGCTAGATTTTTCAGTCCGGCCCCCACAACCTCCCACCCTCCTCCACACCCCCAGAGAAAGGAAGGAAATTTACATCTGAATAAGCCAGACAAAACATGGAAAGACATTTGCGTGCGCGGCACTTTGGGCCGTCCATTCATCTGCTGCAATCTCTGACTGTCAGTGTCAGGAATATCGATGCCTGAGCATCACTATGCTATGCTAAGTGCGTTTCCCTCTCTTCGATCCATCAAAAAACTGTACAATTTTCACATTTGGAAGCAAAGACACTGTAAAAGCAGTTAAGCCCCATTTCCAGTCAAGTCAACACGATAAGTCTTTGTCGAAAGGATCAGATTAGTGAAGCTAAAAGAAAGCAAAGAAATCCCTCCAGTACACTAAAATGACATTTCTGCCAATATTTATCCCTGTATTGATTTGAAGTACAACTGAGAGTGTTCTCTGAGCTTTTTTGGGGAAGAGAAAACCTCAGCCAGACATGCAAATAGTCTGCTACGAGACCTCTTTGGCGTGAGGGATGTTAGCTAAGACAAAAAATAGAAACTTTGATATTTGGACGAAATGTCACATTAACAGTTTTTGAAATTTGAAGTCAAAGCGTATATGAAATAAGTCGGGAGGGAGGCCTTAGCTATAGGATTGGAAATTCCATTTAGTCATTTAGCGGGGGCTTTTATTGAAAGCGACTTACAAATGAGACATCACAAGAAATCAATATAAGACAGAACATTACATGGGTTTGGAATAAATTATGACAGGCGTTTGGATGAACGCTACTTTGAGATTTGATTTGACACGATTTGATCTGACTTGACGTCCTTCTTTCGTATCACTGAATATTCATAAAAATATTTACAAAATAAAGTGGTGGAAGTTTGAGCTTATACGCTAACACTTTGGCTCCCGATAGATTTATACCCTTTAACCGAATGAAAACATGCCTACAGTGAAGTACACTCGCATGAGGTAAAGCCTCTTTGCCAAAGCTAACAGGCTTTCATGCATGGAATAATATGGAACGGCTATGGGACGTTAACCTGATAAACCACAGAACACACTCGCTTGATTCAGACACCTGTTTAAATAATAAATAATAGCTAATGCCTGCTTAATCTCCTTGTGGACTGTAGACATAAAGTTCGCATAGTTCTTCACACCAGATTTCTCCTTCTCATGCCCCGGCCAATGGTGGCCAACGCTTTCGTGCATCTTCTCTGGTGCTGTTCTCCTGTTACTACAGCACAGAATGTGAAGAAACTCACGTTAAGCATACTGCTAAGTTCAATTTTAGCATGATGCTATAGGCCTGTTATATGGACATCGCGTTATAACAGTGGAGTGAGAAAATCCTGCACACATGGGGCTGCGGTAAAGACTTAAAATAGTTGCTTGCATATAATTAGCCTTAATCTTTGTTTTCAGGTTTAATGTTAAAAGTTCCTAAATAACTGACAGCATTTCAGCACGTTTTATAGCGCAAGTGTATTACATTTATCCTGTCTGAATGCTGAACTCAATCCAGCCTCATTACTCCAGTCTTCAGTGTCTCGCAGTCTTTAAGAAATCGTTCTAATATGCCTACACAATAAACATTTCTTCTTATTGATGTTACAAACACTCGCGCCGCTTAAAGGTTTTGAGGAAACATATGCGATACGTTTCTTCCTCAAGAATGTTTTTAAACAGAAATCTTTAGTAAGGCCATAAATATCTTTACAGACACATCTCATCAATTCACTGCATCTCCGATGAATAAATATATTAATTTCTTCTAAAAGATATCCTTATGATACCAGACATCTGAATAGCTTATAGATAGATAGATTTTACCATTTGCAGAAGCCAGAAACACAAAGAAAGGGGGAAGAAAGGAAAGAGCAGTGATCTTTCGAGTTTTACTCACCATCTCGGGGTTTAAAGTGCTTCTTTTCCATTATGAAGCCGCATTAATGCTCTGCGTTTGGGTAATTAGCAGAAAGTCAATTCACATTACTGGTTAGGCACATTGACCAGCTGCTTACTTTAATAAAAAGGCATGTCCCCTACATTTAGAGCGGGAAAGAATCAATACCCAGGATGCATTAAAAGAACCTGCCTCCTGACAACAGGGCCGCCAACCCATAACACAAGAACCTTGCACTCTCAGAGATTCATCTATTCAAAACTCACCTCTCCTCTTCTGAGGAAGTGAACTCTCCACTCAGGCTTTCATGAATCCATTTCTTTCTCTTTTTTTCTCTCTCGCTTTTTCTTTACTTCAAACTCTTTTGAAAGTGCACAATTCCTAGCCTTGTGGAGAGCAGCCCTTGAAAAAAAGGATGTTAGGTCTGGGGTGGCATGAAGCAGAAATAAAGAAACATGCATGAAAAATCTTTTGGAGGGAACTTGTAATGGGCTCCTATGTTTAGCGGGTTTTCGCTCGAGCTTCTGTTGGACCGCTGGAAAACATGTTTATGTTTAGCTACGTACATGAGAAAAAAGCGGGCACTCGAGGAGTCAAGAGGCATTTTGCATCAGGATGCAAAAGCACGAAGATAATGCATTAAAACGACATGGATTGGATTGAAATGCAAAAATGCATTCTTCATTACGCTGTAAAGAAATACCAAAATGATGACTAGGTAGGTGGATAAACTATGTTTTCTATGTACTCGCCCTTATATGAAGGGATTGCATGCGAAGTGTGCCTCTCAGTTTGGAGTGTGAGTGTGTTTCACCCTTTATCTTTTATCTGTCACACAGGTCTGTGGACACTGGATTACAGCTTTGAGGTCTGCCAACTTTTTTACCGCCTGTCTGTGGCTCAAGCATTTCCGATTCTCTGCCACCTCCCAAAATTTATACATATATTTGCTCCCTCCTCTCTCTCTCTCCCTCTCTCTGGAATCAGACGATATATGCGGCTGTCTTCCTCTGATTATAGTGATCCAGTGGAACGGAGAGATAGCTGCAGGGATGAAGAGGGGGGGGGGGGGAGAGATGTGTCAGTGTGAGAAAAACATCAGACCCGGAGTGTCTTCATATGCACTCGGCGTTCAAAAGTGAAGATGACTGCCGAGGAACTGTGGGCAAAAAGGATTGCGGGGGCTAAGATTCCAGAATCAGAATCTCTGTAAGACTCGCATGTGATCTCTTCGAGTCAAAGCCAGAACACGCGGCCATTAAAGCCCAAGCGTGTAATCAAAACGGTTGTTTTCAGACAGGTTTTCCTTCATCTACACCGTCGCTCGAGCAGCCAGATATAGCACCAGATAGCTGGTTGTTTGAGGCAATGTTGGGTGACTGAACGCATTAAAGGTGTCGCAGAGCCACAGTGTTTGCATCTGGAGAGTTCGTTATATTTATACTTGTTTTAAAAAGTTTGACGAAAATTTTAAAGAAAATGCGTATATACAAAAATATACCTATGCACGTTTTCTCGCATGAACAAAAAAAAGACAATTTTAGCTCATCACTACAATAAAATAATCCCCAGAGAATGTCTAAATTGTATTGCAATGTAAATAACTAGTGCAAAATAAATTTTTCTTTTGATTTTGCAGTGAAATACAGAGCCCCGCACATGACAAAAATAGTACACCAAATTGTTGATTGTACAATCGATTTGCACACAATTTATAATTAAAAGCAATTAATTAGTAAATCATGCGCATGACTTAGCAAATTTAGGGAACGACTTAGCAAAAATCGGAGTAGTAATCACGCCCACAATATTTTATATATTATATATTAAATATATATATATATATATATATATATATATATATATATATATATATATATATATATTTTAAATGTCATTTTGTTGTTTTGGAGTTCATTTAAAGAGAGTCTGTACTGTACCGCTGGTCTGTAGTGAGCAGCTGGCAAATCAAACTGTCTCATCTCGCTGCTTCCTGGATCCCCCGTAATGAGTCTAGTGTAAAAGATTAATACAGAGGAAATGTAGTTCAATACAAATGTCACTTTACTACCACAGAGATGAAAGAGAGAGGGGAAGAGAGCGAGAACGAGGGAGAGAACTCTTGGTATGACTTTAATCGCATGTGCATGATGAGCAACCCTTACAAATGGAGGAAAGCATCTCCTGCTGTTTTGCCCCTCTCTTTTTCTCTCCCCTCATCAACAGCCTTGATTAGCAGTGCTTTAATTAGGCCGAGAACAAAAGGAATGCGATACCCATCTGTGGAGCGATCCCCCATCGCCCCCTTCTCCCTACCAAGAAGAAACCCTGACATCTAACGAACCGCAGCAATCAGAGTCAACACAAACCCTACACGCAACGCTGTGTACGACACCGAAACACCGACGAGTTCAACACACAAGAGAGGGTTTGGGGTTTTCAAAGCATGTCTTTCTGGATGTGTCACGGATCTTTTCACGTGCACTTTTCACATGCCGTAACCCAAACATCACAAACACGGCGCTTACATACGGAAGGTGGAAAGGGCCAAAATCCTTTAAGCGGAGCGTACAAAATTGGACCGTGCCAACAGGCACCGACCGATTCTTTTGTATTTGTAGAAAAGAACATTATAGCCGTGTTAAGGCATTGTGTTTCTTTAGTAAGTGTAAAGGCGCACAATTGTACCACATTAAGACAACAAATTTGAATGCGTTTCTTAACGTTCTTGAAGCAGATTCACCTCTAAATTGACTTACATATTAATTCATTCTTCAGCTCACTATGGCTTTGCTTTACCAGTATTTGCTGTTCTAAAGTGAAGTACACAGTATTACTATTTTTAACAATAATGTTACAATGTAAATAGTCTCAGCCTCAGAGTTCACGACTCGTCAGACGATTGGTGCGTTTGATGCATATGCCACACAAAAGTGGAAACACTTCAGAATTTCCAAAGTCGTCGTCAGATTGGTTGAATTTTATAGGATTTCCAAGGGATGCAATGATGCAATATCTCTCATGAACATATAACGGCTGATGTTTCAAATCAAAATGATGAACAAAAGGCTTTGTTTACACTATTAATATGCATTTTGGTCGATCAGCACAATGCTACATACAAGTGTAAACAGGGTGTGAAATATTTTGAGCTCGTCCAGTTTCGTCGGGAGGTAGTCGAAAACGCATCTGACTGGATTTCTTTCGCGGTATACATGCCGATGTGGTCGAACGTGTTCAACAGCTACAAAAGTCTCCATCTACTGACCTAATACACGTATAATCATTGAGAGACATCGAAGAACAATGTCTCTTGGGCGAGTCAGAACTATGTCTGACGTATGTACATGTATGCGCAACCATTCATATGCAAATATAGTTTCAAATGCAGCGATTTCATTGGCTGCTTCGCACATTGCCGCATTAACATAGACAAACATAACACCATCCATTTAAAGGACGTCTGGCCCCGTTTGCCTTCCATACTTACAGGTCTATAAAAGTAAGCAAGTCTCAGCAGGTAAAAATACTTTCAATAAAATTCAAACTTTTAGAAATACGTTTAATTTAAAGTTTAGCTTGTCGAGAGGAACTCAGCAACCCAAAACATCAATCAAATTCCTTCATCTTTTTAAAAAAACGGCCAGTGTTTACTCTTCTTTACAGTTTGGAGTTATACAAAGATGTGGATTGACAGGAAGGTAGTACATCCTAAGATAAGTGATTGCATTTGGACTGAATATGGACTGATACGATATTGCATGATTGTTGTGGAGCGTTTGGGGGTTATTCATGGTATGCTGAAAGTGACTTGTTAACGCTGTTAAATTTCACAGTGGTCACAAACCCTATAACGTAGGAGCAAAAGTAATAGTTAGGTTTTGCAAATACCATTGATAATTACCCACATGCCCCTGATAGAGGACAAAGATGAGGAGCAAGAAGGAAACCTCGCTTCTATGCTGTCACTTTACGTTCACGATGACTATAATTACGAATGAGGGTCAGTCAATTAAATAAAGCCTCAATTACGCTGAAAATAAATTAATACTAATCATCCAAATGAACCTTCATCCATTAACAGAAAAGGAAAGACAAAGGAAGATGAGAGCCAGACAGCATAAAAGCATCAAAATCCAATCAATGCACCTGTCTAACTCATTATGACCAAACAGATTTATTCATTAAAAGAACATTTATGAGTTGTGTGACTTGGCTGCCTTTGACTTTGAGTTCTTTAATAAAGCTTTTTAACCCTTGCAAAAAACATCGTGTTTAAAAGAGCTTAAGTGAACTCTGAAAACGTAACTCTGCGTGATCTAATATGTACAATGTTGCGAAACCACCATAAGCAACGACTCATAAGCAACGAAAAGTTTTGCAACACTGCTATCTGTTCTCCTGAAGCATACAATGCATTCTTCACAGTGAATGTATTTCATTTGGACATCTCGATTATCTCTAAGGACGGTGCCAACAGCAGAAGCTGTGGGGATGGGAAACCGGAGGATGCGATGTCGTGGCGCCACTTAGTCGTCATATGCTAGGCACTAATTCCCATATCAGCAGCAGCTATTAAATCAACTGATTTGCACTTGTGTTCTGCTGTGAGATTTCAGAGCGGCGTGATTTATACCACACAAGTGTTTCGGATAACACTGGATTTTGCATCCTCAAACTGTGAAATTGTTTACAGTGTGTCAGTAACCCTGAGATGGTTTGAACTTGCTAGCTGCTTGTGAAATATGTCTCATGCTAATGCAAATGGCCTGTTTAAACCTGTTATTTGAATTCATCTGGCGATTTTATCACAAGCAGAAAAATGCATTTGGGTGCACTTCTTTGCGCATGAAACCGTGGAGTAACACTGCAACAGTAAGTCAAATATTAAATATCACAAAATCAGAGACCCTCCTCTCTAAATATAATCACAGGAGATGGGTTTGAGGTGGTTTTTAAGTGCCTCTGTGATGGAAATTACCTTTTGTGGTATGAAATGAAAACATCCTGCAAAGTGTTTAATCTAGGCAACAAAAAGAGTCTATTCTGAATCATTCTAACGAGTCTTTTTTTATATGAGCCCACGCTGTTTTATGTTTGACGTCAAAATAAAACATATTATAAGAAAACGAAAGTGTTTTTGACTTTGCGTGCAAGTCAACCTTTTGTTTAGGACTCACAAAACCAAATTATAAACCATTCATAATCCATAATAGGGGCAGTTTAATAGCAGCTGTAAACAAGGCATAAGTGTCTATTGATTTGACCCAACGCAATCTGAGACATTAACATCTCTGCAAAGAAAACTGCATGTTTTTTGAACATACGATAACGTATCGAAATTTAAATAAGAATAAATGTCACACTATAATTTAGCTGTTGTCTGTACTTATTGACACACCAGTTCAAGCTGAGATTTTTTTCATACTAATTTATCAATTGAGGCTCTATTCAATCTAACAACAAGGCGGTGTGATGTAAGATGTTCATAATTAAGATCATTTGTTTCGGATTTTTAGGGGGTTGGATATTAATGTCAATTGAATAAGTGCCAATTATCGTCCAATCTGTACAAACCGACATGATGAATTCCAATTAGAATGAATTCAAAGTCCTGATTATCCCTCATCTTAATCTCGACACAGTCCTATGTACTTCTGCAGCCCGTCGTCTCGTAATCAGCCTGTAATGTGGTCAGATTGAGCTATTGTTGCTGCATCACAGGTTTTCATGTGATGTTTGTGATTACAGCTCCATTGAAAACAACTATAAGACTCATCAAACCATCAATTTTCAGCCTGGTACTAAACTGCATCGATGTACAGAAGCATTTCTGTGTAAAATGCAAAAGCCATCATTAAAATTATTGTTGATTTTTCTTACTATACACCCTGTTCTCATCATTGTTTTTGAAAATGTTTAATGAATATTATTATATTTCACAGATTTCACAGATAAATCTATCTATTTGTATATTTCTGATATCTATCTATCTATCTATCTATCTATCTAGTTTTTTACAATTTTCAAAAATTATGTTTTTTATTAAGCAATTGTGTGATGTTTTTTGCAATTTTTGAGAATTTAAAAAAAATGGGGTCGTCTGTTTTTGCACATGAATTCTTCTTATATATTAAATGAAGAAAAAAGCAGTTAAAAATGTGGAAAACAAAGAAAATGAGTGTCATGGTAGTCACTGCTTGTGTTTCTAATGTACAAAGACAGAGTAAACATTCATCTCTTTGTTGTGTGTGGATGAGTGTATGAGGAAAAGAGGGTGAATAGTTCATCTTGCACATCAAGAGAAAAATATACTGTCGCTCAAAATAGTGATGCATTTATCATGGAAATCCTTGGAGAGTCATTTTTCTAATGTAATGAGGCCATGTAATGTCTCTTAGCTTCAGAGAGGGTGTGCGTTTGTAAGTGAACGGGACAGTCATGAGCCGGGGTGTTTTCATTTTTCCAGCCCAGATATGGCTAATCTTTTAATCATAATTGAAACAATAAAATAATATTACAGTGATTTCTTTGATAATGCGCAACACGTGGGCAACGAGGAAATGGGTAACAAAGGAACGCAACACCCCAGATTTTACTTCATTATTTCATGGGTGAGTCAAGTCAGGCCCAAATGAAATCCAGATTACAATAACGGCAGGGCTGGGTTCAATTAGGAGAGAGTAAACACTCCATACTAAGCTCCCGGCAACACAGTCAGACTTATGAAGGCTGTTTTATACACATTTACACACATGCAGTAACATATAAGCCCACACAGAAACTACGCATGCAGGAAGATCTACAGATTTCCACAGAACTGCAGAGTTTTACAAAGGTCTAATCATCCCTGTCACATTATGTTTTTTAAATATTTTGGCAGATTTTATCATGCCATATGATAGCTAACATTGCAGTGTCCAATTATTGAATGCATGAATATTCTTTATATTTTTTTTGTGAAAGGAAGATTATTTGTGCCAATGAAGATTTCCGTATACGAACCTGGGAATTATTCACTGGGAACATTTTAAATTGTGTGTTTTTTTATCAGGACAAGACACATCAGATTTGCTAAAAAGGTCTGAAATTGTTCGGTTCAATTAATTTGGACAGTTCACCCGCATACTGAATTGCTTGTGGCAGTTTCTCGCTCTCAAATAGTAACACTATTGTACGTAAAACAGAAATCAAAAAGAGTGCCAGTGAAAGACCAAAGAATCTAAAAAAATTAAATAAAAAAGAGTATTCAAGTATGGACTCAACTGTGGAATTCCTCCCTAAATGCCGCAGAAAAAATATTAAAATTGTACTCAGATTCTATTTGGACCATATAAGTTACCTCAAAGATGCATGGACCCAAACCTTGATCAAATGGCTGTTTGTTTCACTAACTTCACTTTTATTCCTAAACCTATATTCTGTGTAGCAGTGTACACAAACGCACACACAATCTCTCAAGTAGTGATGGTGGGTATTAGCCTTCAGAGTTGCGCGTCATCCATCACAGTGGCACGAAGGCTAAGTTGACAAATTTCCAATATTAATAGAAGCTGTCGGGGCGTCGTAGGGTAATAGCAGTCCCTGTCACGGGCACCTATTAATGCCTGGCCCCTGCTGGAGGACAAGGTAATTAATACAGTCACACATGTTCCCAACACAATTTAGATTGACAAACACACACTTTCACCTTCATTTAAGGCAGGGACAGCTGGGAGAGATGCTTTAGTGTGTCTAGGAAGCTACTTTGAAACCACAGCAGTAACCAATGGCTACTCGAGCTGTGCACTTACATAAATAGTAAAGCTATATTAAAGCTACACATTTGAAAGCAGTCAGCTTGATTAATGCACATGAGGAGTGTTATATCTGTCCAATGTGCATTTATTGGGGGTTTATCTACTTGGTGTGAAAAGGAGATCAATTGTGCTTGCCCACTTTTTCAGCAGCTTTGGTTCATAGTTTCCCTTTAGGGATTTTCCAAAAGTCTTCAATAAGGTGTGGTAAGCCATTAATCAAACCAAACAGGTGAATCACACAACCTGGTCTCGTAAAAATATGGACCTCTGTGCACTTTTTTTGCAACGCTGTTTTTACGTGCCTTACTGCAGAAATGTCCACTGAGTGGCACTAAAACAGGTTCAATATGTGAACTCTGGCACATGATTCGAATTGGAGCTCCTCGCCTCTCAAATACATCTTCATACTCAGTGAGCTACCGAACAAACCTACCGTCTATGAAAACTTATAGATATGAAGCTGGATATGTGTAATGCTAGCAACAGTTCAAAAATAACCATTTTCAAATATTCCAGCATATTAATATTGTTTTGAATATTGTCACCGTATGGGAACGCAATATCATCAAGCCTGACTTACACGGCCCTTGTGGAATGAGCTTGAATCACTAAAGGCGAATCAAGCTTAAGGATATAGCCTTCACCAGCCAATGGGACAGCACAGTCTTTTTTTTTATTCCCAAAACAGACAAATAGCTGGTCAGATTCATGGGATTGAGAGGATCCACCTCTGTGGATTACAAAGCTTCCAAAACCACCTGCTGTAAACAAAACAGATTTATAGCGACTTTAGGAATGTAGACAGGTCTTGGTCACAGCAACACTTTCACTAATCCTGGTGCAAAATTCAAGCACAAAGGTGAGATAGAAAAAGCTTGTAAATCCCCAACTCTCTTGAGGGAGGTTAAAGATATATTCATAGAGTTGTTTTCAGAGTCAGGATGTTTTTGGATGTCCTGATAATCCTTGTACAACAGACAGATCACACAATGGAACTCACGCAGAGCAGAAAGGCCGTAGTGGTCACAAACCCTGCATAAATCCAGAGAACAGAGGATGGCGCCCCACTGAGATGCCGTCTATATATACATGATCAGCAGATATAGCTGCTACATATACTTAAAGTGTGGCTGGTTTGACACCCTCCAAAAAACAGCTTTGAAGATTCCAGTACTGAAGTGATGGGGCAGTGAACTGGATCCATATCACTCTTTCTACACCAGGTAGTAAATAGTAGTAAAGAGTAAAAGACATATAAGCATTTCGTAAAAACTGCTCTAGAATTATTGGTAGTCTCGGCAGCTTCTGCTGAGAGACCGGGACACATTAACTTGCTCCGCTCAGCTAGTTCCGCAAACCATGATTGAGTGAGCCATCGAGGAGCAACCAGCAGCAGCCGCTCCACTCTCTTCGATTGTACCCTGGATAGTACGGCAGAAATTAGCCGAAAGACATACAAACTGGTTCTGGGCCAGTCATGGGCTAGAGCATCCAGTCCCAGGGGCGATGGGGGATAGGGAGAACCACAGCGGGCAATGCGTAGTTGTGTGCGATTCGAATAAGTTCACTTCCAACTCTCCAAACATTTGCCATATGTAGCTCACCGTTTGGGGGAGCAGTTTCCATTCCCCCTCCTCCAGGCTCAACAGCAAATCTTCTCCAAAGTTCAGACAACCCGGGATATGATCTGCTCGACAGAAACCTGTACTAGTCCTCACCAGCCTTGCACAGGGGGCGAGGGTGCAATCCTCCTTGGTGATTCAAATATGACACAACCATTGTCCTATGGGCTGGACATCCTTGACAAACAGCCCTCTAGGCTACCAATGACGCATCTTGTGATTATAATCTTGCAGCGAAAACAGGTCCCCAGTTGAACTCCTTCATTGAGAATCCAGGTCTATCCCCAAAAAGGTTATCTGTTGGCAAGGGATCAAAACACTTTTTTGGAAATTTAGTATGAGGTCCCAGTGACACGTTAGAATTTCTTGCCATGGAAAATTTATGACGTCTGATCACTGTGCTGCATTGCATAGGAGTCTCTAAGGGGGAATTTGAAGCAGCAAGACAGTCAATGTTAGAGCCTGGAGAATGCAATTAGAGGGTTGGATGTGCTTTAGAGGTTCAACAGTGTTCTCCAGTGGAGGGCACAGTCCCCAACGAAAAGCAGAAGGATCTGGAACTACTGCTAGGAGCCTGAGGACTACAGGTTTTTGCCTTTTTCACTGGCACTAGTGAGCTAGTGGGTATGACATAGGACCCCAGTCCCCAGTCATGCAATAGGTGAAAGCTCTTCTTGTGGGTCACCCAGTTGGTGGTGTGAGGACGATAAGCATGAGCGTGCTGCCGGCATCTGATGTTGCTCTGTTTCTGAATCCCCAGCAGTTGTTGGAAATTGGGGCATCCTTGAGAAATGACTTATCTTTCTCTTTTATGTTGATGAGGTTGAGCCAAAGCTCAACTGTGACCATCCCAGTCCGCGTCCCAGTCTAGCCCCAGCTTATCCACCATGTTGGTAACCACAACTAACAGTCCAATGAACCCTGAAACTGCACTGCAGGCCTCTGGGGTGGGCTGTAGATCCTTGTCGGCAAAAAGTCGAACATGTTGCCCCAAGCCATTGCCCTGTATGGCGCCTCAGCAACTGCAGAAGCAACACGGAAGCATGATCTAGGAGAAAACTTCTACCCTCAATTGCAGAACTTTCAGTCACAAGCTGTCACAGTGGGGACATGTAGATAGACAAGGGATGCTTCCTAAGGGACAGATAATTTGCTTTCCTGAAGTAAATGAAATCTGAAATAACTTGTGACATGCAGGTATATGCTTCCACATGTGTGGATGGTACAGGGCTTCCAAAGGGTGTTCCCATACCTTGAAGTCACCACAGCATTGAAGCGACCTATGATGCCACAAAGCATTTGGACGAGGACCTGATTGTATTCACCTGAAACGAAACCATATAATGTAGTGCCAATCATTATAAGACAAAAAAAAATTAACTGACACTCAAGTAAAATGTTTTGCATTTAATTTTCATGCTGAAAAAACAGCAAATGCTGCTTAGGTATGTTTTCAAGATGGGGTGCTGGTTTATGCTGGTCCCTTGCCAGCACATGACCAATATAAACCAGCAAAGGACCAGCTTAATCCAGCATCCCAGATTCAAAACATACCAAACCACATGCTGTTTTTTCAGCAGTGTAGTATAGTTTAGAGATGTGTGTGCAATATAGTAAAAAAACACAATATTGCCTCTACAGAAAATCTAGCATTCTGTTTTAAATGTTCTTTTCTGTCATGGCTGAAAAAATGCTAACAGCTTTACTGTAAGCTAGTTAACCTACACTATTTCAGGGTGTTTAAGATTTTTAATTTTGTATCATCATACAATATTCTACCAAACGACCAATTTAATGTAATGCTAGCCACTATCATAACTGATAAAACACTTTTTTTTTAATTCAGCTACTGTCATGCTATTAAAAATGCTAACGGTGTTCATTTTTACCTAATTCACCTAATTAGATTGTGTATATTTGATGATTGATGAATCATCGTTCATATAGCAAAAAAAAATTTCTTTAATGTCGCTATCACAGCCGTTTAGGAAAAATTTGAATGCAGATAAGCCACTGTCACGCTACAAAAAATGCTAACAGCATTAATTTTTAGCAAATTTACTTCCCATTATGTTCGAAGGTGTTTGATCATTTTTGCTCTCATATTATAATTCTACATAAATATTTTTAAGTAGGTTTCTTAGCCATATAAATTCTTTTCAGAACAGCCGCGTGGCAAAAAAACATTCAGAGCACTTTCCCAACCAGATATGAATATTTTTTCGCATTGTGGTGACGAGTTTTACATGAAAAGTACCACTTGCAAGAAAAAAAGTAGTATATTAGCATTGTTCTTTTGAAACACAGAGAGTGTAGGTGCTTCTAAAAATAAGATTTGAGAAAACAAAAGTGTCAGTGCCAGGCTGCCAGCTCACAGGGTTATACTAATATGATTATGTGGATTATGCCAACGAGCTGGTCTGGGGCTATATTTCATGCTCTCGTTTGGGGGAAGTGTTAATTGGTTTGGAGCCTTTGATGTGACTGCTGGTAAGCTGGATGGGGGAGGGTGAATATGAGACTGTGGAAAAGTGTGTTTTTGTGGCCTTGGAGGGATTCAGATTGACGAAAAGAGATCCCACTTTGACTCCAAGGCCAGAGCGCTGCTGGTTTCCTTTCTCTTAACGTACCGCTGGCTCATGTGTATCTCAAATTGGATTACAAAGAGATAAATGTGAATGAGTTTTCTGTGAACGTGAAAACTTACATTCACCGGAGGTCTTTTTAGGAGACGACCGCTTGGATCTTTTGAGGTTTCGTATTGAGGAATGTGGTTGAATTATATCTCGGAGACATTAAATGACAAATAACCTCTGACCTCAATTGAAAAAAGATGCAGAGGGCAGTATGTATAGTTGACTCAGGAAAAAGGCAAATCAAAGATATGAAAATGTGAAAAATGCATTAAAAGAATGTTAGAGTTCTTTCGATTGCATTCATTTATATTTAAATATTTAAATTCTGAGCTACTGGATTTTGAGCATAGTTTCCAAGGTATTACTCCAATTTGCTCTTTTAGGTAAAATGAAAATAAATAAAGTGATGAATGCAATAAAAACAGACCTGTTTAGCTGTTCGTTTGACTATTGCAGTCTGGTATAATTATTTGCTCAGAGACAAAAAGTGACTGACCAATTACGTTTCTGAGACTCTATACATAAAAAAATAAATAAATATTATATATATATATATATATATATATATATATATATATATATATATATATATATATAAAATATATTCTATAAAGTATTAATACTCCAAATACTGAAAGCACCACTAATACTAGAAATAAAAATTTCAGACAAATTTCAAAAATCACAAAATCCCCTTCAAAGACTTTATTACTTTCTAACAAGCCACAGCTGTATAGCTAGACTATAAGAATGAACCAAACAAAATGTTTAGAAGTAAAAATCTTGCAATTTTATTTGCATATAAAGGCAGCTAAATATATCACAATGAAACCTGAAGAAAAAATAAAGAGAGAGAAGAAACGTATCTAAACCTTTCCAGGAATGAGACTGTAACCGAAAAAAGAAAAGCTGAGAGGCATTTACAGTGGCAAGAGTTGAAACAATTATTGGCATAATTTTTTTTTTGTGCTAGCAAGACTGCATTTACACAGTGCAAAATTACAAAAAAAAAAAAGGAGAAAAACAAAAACTATCATACGCAAGATACCAAAGGACAACTAAACCTGGTTTCAGCAGGTTCAAAGAAAAAAAAACAAAAACAACCTTTGAGATTGTACATTAAAATAATTTCAACTCGATTACTCGTTTATTGTATGGAACAATACGCCGTAAAGTAGGCAACACTGAATGAGCTTCAGAGGAACATTTCATAAAAACAGAAAAGAGCATGTGTGCGACTGACGCACTTTAAGTCATCACTTACAGGCAAAATGATATTCTTCAAGAGGCTTAGAACAAACACAATTTTAGTTAGAGATTTTACAGCTTACACACATACATATAGATATACTCATATTTTAAGACATTTTCCAATTTCTATGCAGACTGAGGCGCTCCAGAATATACATGAGTTAAAATGCATCCATGTCTTCCCTGCGCTTGTAAGAAAGTGTTCTTTGAATGCAAAAAAAAGAAAAGAAAAAAAAAGAAATCCCCTTAGTTTTGGATAAAAAAAACCCAATAAATATGACGCTTTCTCTTGGCTAGCAGAAAGAAGGGGCTCCAGCCGGGGGAACTTAAAGCTAGTTTAAGGCATTATCCCTGTCAGCTAAAAGAAAGCTTAATTATCCTGAAAAAAAAAGAATATACAAACTGAACAATGGCGTCCCATACCAACATACTGACAAAAAAAAAAGAGACAATTTTACAAATTCACAAAGCTTATTATCTTACAGATTTAATCAGATCTTTTCATAAGATTGTTCACCACTTCTGTACGAGACGACTGCATGACCCCCGTCCGTCATAGGAAACTTCCCGGCCGTTCGAAAAGAAACATTCAACTATTTTTTTCTTTCAAAATACTGTTAGAAAACATAAGGAGAATACGGCCGACGTTGGCGGGAGTCTCAAGAGCTGGGGGGGTTCGGGAGGTCGAACACGATGGGGGGGTTTGTGGGCTGAAAGCTGACTGTACAGGTAGAGGCGTTGATGAATGTTGTGTACCCATCGGTCATAATGCCGTAACCTGGAGGAAACCAGAGAGAGTTCACGTACCAAACTTTTTAAACCCGTGTCTTTTCTTTAGTTAAACACGCATTGCACTTTTAAATGATGCACAAAAGATCAAAAGCATTATTTAAGTATCTGAAACTCACCAAAACTACAGTAAAAATGGTTCTTTCGCAGAATTTTATTACGGTTTAATCTAACCGTTTAATATTTTAATGTGTACTTCATTACCGTGAAGCAAAGCTGAATTTTCAGCATCGCTGCCGTTTCATGTCAGCGTCACATGACCCTTCAGAAATCAATGTGATATGCTGAATTAATGCTCAAAAAACGTTTCTTATTAATAATGTAAAAATTTTAAATAATTAATAATTAGCTTGTGGAAACTAAGATTTGCTTGGCTTTTCAGGAATGTCTGATGAGGAATGTCAAAAGAACAGCATTTATTTGCAGAAAAGAATCTTTCATAAAATTATTGATGCCTTTACTGTCACTTTTGATCTGTTTTAGTATGTTCTAAATAAAAGTATTAATTTCCACCAAAAATATATAACTGACACAAAACCTGTGAATGTTTTCTATTATTAAATGTTATTTAATTTCACACTTTTCAAGAATATATGTGTGTGTGTGTGTGTGTGTGTGTATGAATGAGCATTTTAAATAATCTATATTCACAAAAGGGAACTATGCGACTCTGTGTGTGTGTGTGTGTGTGTGTGTGTGTTTGTGTGAGTGTGTGTGCGTGTGCATACAAACACACTGAGTAAACAAAATAAAGCGCACAAGGTCTTTCCTCAAGTGGAGCACTTGTCCAAATTAGCCCCTGGGCTCAGAAACCCTTCTCTGTCTTAAACATGTTTAATTAAAAATATAATAATAATGAAAAGCCCCGAAAGCTGGAGGGAGGAAGCGAGAGGATGCAGCACATCTGGTGAACAGAGTCTGAAGCTGAACCCAAAGGCAGATCTCTCTGATCCCTCTTCCCTCAGCCCTGGCTTCAACTTGTAGCCAAATCTGGTGTTAAAACTCAACCCATATCCGTATATATTTATACCCTAGACTGCTTATTGGGTTTATGTTTGTGCTGATGCAGCTAATGTTGTTCTGAGACTCTAAATCTCTAAAGGATGGAACAAGCTGTTACAAATACTTTATTATTCGAAACCGATTTCTCAAATGAACACTGTTCTTTTGAACTTTCCGTTGAAAAAATGTATCATAGCTTACACAAAAATATTAACCAGCACAACCGTTTTCATTGATAATAATAAGAAATGCTTTCTTGATCAACAAATCAGCATATTAGAATAATTTGTTCATTGGTAATGATGCTGATAATTCAGCTTTATCACCGAAGGATGAAAACATTACAGGATAGAATTAGAAAATATTCAAATAGAATACAATTATTTTTAAACTATAACAATATTTCACAGTATTGCTGTTTTTACCTTTTGATCAAATGAATGCTTGGTGACCATAAAACCCCTTGGATTATGGAGATCATTGTAGTGCACAGTGACCCATGTCTTTTTTTTTTACTCACCTTCATGAATTCCCCCGAAGACGTGGAGCTTGGGCCGGACTCTCCTCTGGACTGTATTTAACAGCTCAACACAACCAACTCTTTGCAGCTCCTTCGGTACCCAGTCCCTAAAACCTACACACACACACACACACACACACACACACACACACACACACACACACACACACACAATAAATCAGTTCAGAGGAAAAACATGACTCGTGTTAAACTATTTTTCCTTTTGAAACATCAGGATAATGAGTGAGAAAACAGCTCCGAGGCATTTTACAAATGTGTTTACTATCATTACTATACTATTATAGGTTTTATAAATATTTTGAATTTATTTATTTATTTTTATTAAAAATATTTTGTAATATAGACTTTGGCAATAGTCAAATGTACAGCTAAACAGATCTGTTTTTACTTTATTCACCTGCTTATTTTTTTTTTTTGTAATTTTTATTGGTTTTCTTTTTAATATGTTTTCAAGGGTTTTTTTTTGCAATAATAGTCTTAATAATAACATCAGATTTTAGTTAAAAATTGTATTCATTTAGTTGGAAGGTTATTTATTTTTGTTATTACTATTACTGTTGATTCTATATAGTTGATATAGTTTTGGAGTTGTTTTAGTAAAGCAAACTAAACAAAAATAAGAAATGTTTCAACTAGCTGCAATCAAACTTTTTCTTAATATTTCATTTGATTTCAGGTCCTTTTAATTTCAAACAATGAAATCGTATTTTTGTGGTTCTTAGATTTTGAGTTAATGTTAGCTAATATATATATATATATATATATATATATATATATATATATATATATATATATATATATATTTTTTTTTTTTTATATTGCTCTGAGGCTACATTTTAGTTAATGTTTTGGTGACTTTGTCGCATAATTTTGTCTTATTTATTAGTTTTTGTGCGTGTGTATGCGTGCATGTATAAATACGTGTAGATAGTTTTACTTTTAACAACTTCAACCCGACTGAAAAACCTGAAACATTGCTCCGAGGACAGATATTACTTAATGCATGCCAGAAATGTCACTCTTTCCTTCTCGTATAACTTCGTATGACGGGTTTCTTGACAAGCATGACAACAGGCTTCACGCAAACGCCATTTAATGTATTCCGGAGAATCTGAATAATTGGATGGAACTCCATTAGGATTGGTTAATTGAACTCACCGAGGGGCGGCCCATGGGTCATGAGAATATCGATGCCCTCTGGGATGAGGTTCCACTTATCGAGCAGGGACTGTCCCCTGGGCAGGTTAAAACCCCAGCCATTAAACCACGGCGTCCTGCGGGGGAGACACAGAAAAACACATTCATAAGCACCGCGCATGCATCCGTCCACGCGGCGGGACAGAGACGTTTAAAATGACAGCTGACGGCAGATGTGGAGAAACAATCTCAACCTGTCAAAGTGATCTTCTTTCCTCCATCCATCCCTGGAGGAAGCTTCAAAGTGTGAAATGAGAAGGGCTTCGCTGCAGGCTGCCATAATAAATGCAAATGCTGCGGGAGATGCAGCCGCAGAGAGCAAACAGCCCCCCCCCCCTCCTATCGCTGCTATAGATTGATAGCTCAAATAAAGCCACGGGGTTAATGTAGGTACGACGCCCAAATGAAATAATGTGAAAAACGAGCGCGCGCTCGTATGCGGCCGTATTTATGCGTCTATATGTTTGTGTCAAGCTGAGGGCCCGATGGTGATGAAGAATTGAGCGTCCATTTGTCCCGGGTCTGGTGAAAAACACTAATCGCTGTCTGTGGAAATCACCAAAACAGAAAGTCTAGCACTCTTTATAGAAAATTACAGACGGCGCTGGGCACGTTTTCTGACGAAAAGCTTTTAGCAAAGCCAAAAAAGCGCTGCACATTTGGGCTGGCAGTATGATTAGGGATGCAGGTAAACTGATGGAGATTGTGCTGTAGTTTTTTTTCTTCTTTTTTAACCGTAATAGATATATTTATGCAGATACTGCACAACTATCTTCATGTTATTTGTATGTGATGGCAACACAGAAATGTGGAGCAATGTGAAAAAATATTTTACTAAAAAAAACAACCTATATTAATTTAAATATTATAATATTATATTATAACACATATATTATATGTAAATAAACAATATGTGTATTTTATAGATATTTCTTACATATTTATACACATGCACACTTACAAACAGTTAATTAATACAACTGTAATATTTTTATGAATATATTTTAAATGTTTTATATTTATATGTGTTTTCTGTGTATATTTATTATTTATAATGTGTAAATACATACACATACAATATATAAGTACAAGTATTTACATGTCTATATTTATACTCGCATAATGTATATTAAAAATATATACAATATAGAAATATAATTTTTTCCCCATAAATATTTACATGCATGTGTGTGTATTTATATATACATAATAAATATATACAGATAGATATAGTATGCATTAAAAACCAAAAAACATTTTGGAAGTGATTAATCGTTTGAAAGCACTAGTATATTATAAACATACAAATTAAGATAATGTCTATGTGTGTGTTTGTATATATGTAACACACACACACACACACACACACACACACACACATATATATACATACATATGGAATCAATATGTTATTGATATATGCATGTAAATACATCAATTGCCTCAAAATATGTGTACTTCACACACACATCTAACATCACATGTTTTATATTTACATATAATCATAACACCTCGTGATGTATAATGTAAATTCTTGTTAATCCAAGGTATTTTATAAGCAATATTTTATAAGGAAATTTTACGATTGTAAACAAGTTCACAATTTTACAAGAGAGCCTCAGAACAGGAAAGACAGGTGCCATTTCCGACTTATTTAGCTGCAGCGTTTTTCGTATTGAATTTGACCGGAGGGGGGTGAGAATCGGGGCTCAGAAACGTCAATAAGGTTTGTTACAGTCAGAGGCCTCCACAGCGACAGCCACGAATGATTATCGAACAGCGTTCGGGCAGAGGGGAGACCTGACACATATAAAACGCTTCCTGCAGTCGTTCAATCTCTACAGGAAGACAAAAATTACAGAGTGGGGAGAAAGAGAGAGAGAATACACAGAGGTCTTAAGGTGTTGTTTCTTTAACGAGGAACCCAACTCCGCAACAAAGTGAACAGATTTATACAAATTTGTCAAGAAACGTGTAGGAAAACGAGTACGTTAAGCTGACAAGGCTGTATTGCGTTTCATCCCCGTGGTGAGGATAAGCAGAAATGTGTCTAGAGGGGGGGGGGGTACAACTCTTAAACGGCTCTGACTTGACATAACTCATAGCGAACCAGGCCGTTCTGCGCTGCAGCGGCAATTTGTCACAGAGACGCTGCACAAAATGGAGCTTTCGTGAAAAAAAAGCTCCCGCAATATTGTCTTTTAAAAACGAGAAAAAGAACGAGACGCGGCGAGGAGCAGATAGTGCGGCGTAAATCCAACCCGTATCTCATGACCCGAGCGTATTTCAACTAATCTTCTCAAATAAATATATTGTACAGAAAACGCAACGTTCGTTCATATCACGCGGTGAATGGTAGGAATGCTAAGGTACGGACACCGGAAGTTCAGTCTGCACAATGGCCCAATTGTTAAAGTCCGTGAATGAAATACACCTTCCATGCGAGTGCATTTGTTAACCTCCATAAAGATTAATGACATCCCGGTCATATAAAGGAAAGCTTGTTTCCTCTAAGGACCCAAGCACATAGGTCTTATTATACTGTATAGAGGTGTGTGTTGTGTGTGTGTGAGATGAGAGGACGGGATGTGATCCGGCTACACCGACGCAGCAGATTAGATAGTCCTCTCCCTGATCTACCATCTGCCAAATGTCAGTTTTGATGCGCGCAGACCAAAGCTATTCCGCTATTTTTCCATTGTGCTCAAAATATACTGGAGATTTGAGCTCAAATCAAAGTCGCAAATCAAGTTCAGATCTAATAATGTATAAATAAAGAACTAAAACGAAATGATAGACGTTTTAACAAATTAAAAGTTTTATGATGTAAAATGATGAAACAATCAAGTATTTGTCACGCTGTTCTCTACATCTGTTTGTTATAAAACCATAATGATACGTATAATATTGTTAAGACTATTTAATCTTTAAAATATAATATCAAAATTGCAGCATTAAGATGTAGATATCTTGCTACACTTTGACTATTGACAAAAAAAACAAAACAAAAAAAACACCCACCCACCGACACACATATATATACACATTAACAATATATTATACTAATATATAAATTCTGTAGAAATAGCTACAATAATTATGCAGCTACAATAATTTATTCGTTATTTTCTATTCTTTTCCTAACAATTCTATGGATTCTTAAGCATACTATATATATATATATATATATATATATATATATATATATATATATATATATATATATATAGCTTAATATTAACACAATGGCTTTTAAATCAAGTATTATTTATATTATTCCTATTTTGTTTAAAACAAAAAAGTATGCTCAAGAATCCATATAATCGGTAGAAAAAAAGAATAGAAAATAATGAATAAATTATTATAGCTGCACAATTATTGTAGCCATTTCTACAGAATTTATATATTAGTATAATGCCACATTAATGATGATTTCAAACTTTTAAAGTTTCAATTATCAGTACAGCGTTCAATGAAGCATTCATGAGTGTACTTTAAAATGATTTTGTATTGCAAAAAAGAAATTACGCGTCAACTTCAATGGATATTACTTGCAACGCGGGCCACATTTAAATACTGATTGAGACTGAGATGAAATATAGTACTGAAACAGGTGTGAACCTGCCCTGTTTACACAACAAGCGGAGCGAATACGGTCAGTATGATTAACTTCCAGGTTTACTAAAACTGACAGTGTTCTTCAAAAATGAACCAGTATTTCATATATAAATGTTAGCACTTTAGCGCCGTGAGAAGGTCATTTAATGCGCCATATTTTGTCCTTGTCCGTTCTCAGATGGCTTTCCGTCAACCCCAGTGAGCTCGATCATCACACACAGCCTCTCTGTCCCCTCATATACTGCCCTGTGTTCATGTGTGATGAACGGATGGAGTATTACTAGCTCCAGCTGTCAGGCAGCAGGACATTACACACCGAGCAATGCAAAGGTCAGAGGCCTGCGAATATAATAGACAAAACAAACACAGAGAGAGAGAGGGGGAGCGAGATAACATTAAACTCTCAATACACAGAGCTCCTCTGACCCGCGGCACAGCGCCACGGAGCAAAATCACAGACTTCCTGAATGTTTACCTCCTCCACCATTACAAAGGAAAGTCCATAGAGCTTATGAACACAAACACTCCACCCACACTCAGCACGAGCTCGCGCTTGAACCGGTTACACTATTAAAAAGTCCACCAGGGTTTGAGGTCTGACCCTGCCGTGGCCTAAGAAACGGCGCTGTTTAAACGACGTCTGCCGCCGGAATGAGAAAATAGTCGCGGTTTGCCGAAGCCGAGCCCGTGCGTTTCAGGCGTAATGCTTTGATTCTCGCGTTCGAGGCGAGACGTTCGTTTTTGTGGATTATAGCGTGTTATGAAAGGGTCGAGTTCAGGTCAGGGGTGAAATCTGCCTTCCTCTCGTGCTGTAAGAGAATCTGATGTTATTCAGAGATAGACCTGGAGGTGAATGTGGGAGAATGTGTATTCACTCGATGCGTGCAGGTTCACGTGGCTTTTGTTCGGCCGCGTGGAGCGCTGCGATAAGATCAGAAACCTAAGTGTGATATACATCTGAGACACCATTAATCTGCTCTACAATGGAAGAGCATCCAGGAGGGAATACCGGTGGAAGAAAGAAGAGACGTGTGTGAGAAAGAGAGAATGAGATGAAGAACTGCTGGAGGTAGACAAAAGGGAAGAGAGAACTAAAGCAAGGGAGAAATGAATGAGAGAAGATTAATGATGAATGAAAGTAGGAGGGAAGCATGAAGCAAAAGGTCGAAGAAAGGGAGGAAAGGGGAAGAATGACAGAAAGGGAAGGTGGGAAAGGTGCCAGGATGAGTGGGGGAATGAAGGAACGGAAGAAAACGAAGGAATGAGGAGGAAAAGGACAGAAGCATGGAGTAGGAAGAATGCACACAAGAGGGAAAGTAAGAAAAGAGGGAAGATGGGTAGAAAAGAGGGATTGTAGGAAGGAAGGAAGAAGATACTAAGGTAAAGAAAAGTGAACGAACAGGAATGAAGAGGGAAAGGAGAGAAGAAGGGAGGAAGAAGCACAAAAAAGTAGGGATTGATGGGAATTTACAATGAAGAGAAATTAGAGAGGTGGAAGAAAGGGAAGGAAACAGAAAAGAAAGAAAAGTATGGAAGAATCAAAAAAAAGGAAGTGTAGCGATTAAGAGAAAAGAAAAATCAAAACGAAGGAAGGAAGGAAGGAAGGAAATAAGGAAGAAACTCACAGAGGAAGGAAGGGAAAAGACAGGTGACAGGTGATAGAAAGAAAGGATGAAGGAGTACAAGAAAGAGAGAAAATGAGGAGTGGGAAGAAAGGAAGACAAAGAATAAAATGAATGTTGAATTAAAACTTACAATGAAGAGAAATTAAGAGAGGTGGAAGAAAGGAAGGAAACAGAAAAGAAGAAAAGTATGGAAGAATCAAAAAAAGGAAGGAATGTTGAAAAATGTGGCAGTGATAGTGGAGCGAATGAAAGAACAGAACAGAAAAAGAAAGAAATAATGAGAGGCGGGAAGAAGAACAAGAAAGTTGATGAATGGCTGAATGAAGTACGAAATCAAAGAAGCTGAAAAAATTAAGAAGGGAAGTATGGAAGGAAGAAGGAAAAGGAAGGGAAAAACAAAACGGAATGCTGGGAGGAAGGAGATATAGAAAGAAAGAAAAACTGAAGAGATAAGAGACGGCGAGAGAGAGAGAGAAATAAAGAAAGAAAGAAAGAAAGAAAAGGTGCAGGGTCACTGGAGAAGTCAATTAAGAAAGAAAAAAGGATGGACAGAAAAAAGGATGGGAAGAAAGGATGAACATGGGATATAAAACCAAAAGCAAGGAAGATATAATTGAAAGGAAGGAAGGAGGGAACAGACATCGCAGAAGGAGGTAGGAGCAGAGGGAAAAGAGCGAGAGGAAAGTAAAGAAAGGAAGGAAGCAGGGAAGGAAGGAAAGGAAAAAGGGGGAAAAGTGTGTAAGCACTGAGAGCTGCAGGAAGTGTGAGGAAGTGAAAGACGGGTGATCATGTGACAGTGATCCAGCACAGAGCAGCACACTACAGTCCCCAGAGACCGAGTCCGGTGACCGCTCCATTCATCTGCTCCCTCACCTCACTGTCACTGCAGCACACAGGTCACCTAAACACCCGCCTAATTGATTCGCCTGTCAGACACAATGAAGGGTTGGATGTTAATAGGGGTTTTATTTGTCCCGAGGGGGGCCGACCCGACTGCCACAGGACAGTATATTTATCTATCCCCTCACACGTGTAATGCTCGGTTTCAAAGTGCTCATCTCCAGTTTATCAAGCACCCCGAGTCCCGCCGTAATGATACCCAACGCTCCGAGCCCTGATAAATGACCTCTAGGCCCAAGGCCGCTCGCAGGTTAACATAGGGGAGGAGACGAGGGCCGGTAAACAGGGGGTTTGTCTCTGTTTGGAACGCTGATATTGACCCGAGCTGGACTGTAACGGATGGATGTGGGCAGAGGGCGAGAGAACGACCCAGTTTATAGGGGTCCTGGAGGACAACAGGAGTAAAGAAGGAGAGATGCTTAACTGTGCGGCAATGAGACAGTGCTGTCCTCAGGGAGAGGACACCAAATAATAAACCCTAAACATAAATCCTCTCTATTTAAAATATTATTAACACTGTAATTAAAACAGCATCTTTTGATATTGCCCTGGGGTCTATAAAATTTTGTATATATAAATATATAAATATATATGTATATAAAAATAAATGTATATATGTATATATAAATAAAATGTATATATATATATATATATATATATATATATATATATATATATATATATATATATATATATATATATATATACACACACACACACACACATATATATATATATATATATATATATATATATATATATATATATATATATATATATATATATAAATATATAAATATATATATATATATATATATTTATTAATAGTTTTTTAAAGTACAGTATATATACACACACACACATATATTTTATATTAATATTTATTTATTAATTATGTTACCATTTATAAACTCTGCCCACCATACGGCTGAACTCAAGACACATTGGATCACACCTGTATTTTTGAGCTGCTGAATTGTGATTGGATCACCCGAGACGGATGTTAATACCAGGTGCAATCACAGTCTTTGTAACATGATCTCCAAATTCAACGTGTTTTGCAAAACAGTGTTGACTACATGTCTCAACATTTTGGAAATGAAAGGTACATCAGGGATGAAAGGTAAAAACACGGTTACAGGGGGGAGGGAAATTGAACAGGTGAAGAACGCAGGAACTGAACACCCGCATTTTTGACTCTGAATATACCGGTTGTGGGTTTTCAGGAGAAGTGAAAGAAAAAACAGCCCCAGACACGACTCAGCTGTAGTTTTCACCAAAAAAAAAAAAAAAAAAAGTGCCTCATTAAAACGCATCCGACACATATGCACGTGTGTGCGGACACACACACACACACACACACACACACACACACACACACACACACACACACACACACACACACACACACGTCCCCCGAGAGCTCCTCCTGCAGAGCGCCATGAAGGATTAAAGCAGGCATCAAAGGGCACGGTGTGCCAGTGAAATATTCAGCAGTCTCTGCGGGAAGAGGGAGCTCCGGTGCATGTGTGTCTTGCACACGCACACAAAAGTCAAAGCCGAGGGATTCAGTACCTGAACCCTGTACAGAGAAAGTGTCAGACACATATTAAATATTTAACCAGCTCAACAGCGCTGGAAATGACTTCACACTACGCATATGAGCTCCACAGCTGAGGTGAGAGACGTGAAAAACCTCACGAGGAGATAAAAAGGTCTAGGAACTTCAGCGGAATTATTGGAGTAATTAATGATCATTCAGCAGGGAAAACATTTTGTTCTGCGCGGAATATAAAAAGAGTTCAAGACCAGGCAGCAAATAATTTCTCAGCGAACCTCACGGAGTCACAAAAAAAAAAAAAAAAAAAAAAAAGTTGAAAAAAGGTTCTGCACACCTCTGCCATAAGGTTTCAAATGTTTGCTTTTTTCCCCCCAATAATAATTATTCACAATATTAATGATATACAGACCTTTTTCAAGTATTTAACAAATTACAGGAGTGCATTTCCACTTTTTTTGTTTTTAAATATTTGTAATTTTTCATTGAATATATTTTCATGAAAACTAGTTTCGTCTCGTCACTTCTTCAGTTTCGTTTACCATAAGTGAAAGTTTAGAAAAAAAACACAATATTATATATTAAAAAAATAGTAATAAAAAGAAAAAAAACCCTCACATTACTTCAATTAATTTCTTGTTAAGTTTTAATTTAAATTAGCATAAATTTGAGGCAGTTTAGCAAAGACTACCATGACTAACATACATTTTATAAATGATATTTATCCTTTTTTTTTGCTGCATTTAAGTAATTATTTTTCCCCCATTAAGGTAATGAGAATTTGAGCGGAAAGTGAAAAAAAATCATGAAAAAAAAAAAAACAATGTCACAAAGGCAAAAATTCTCAATGGCCCTTTGCAATATATAATCTTATTTTTGCCTTTTGATTTCGGGCTGAAATACGACCCTGGCCTATTTTTGACAGATTTAGCGAGTAAGAGACGCTTACATCAATATTCACAAGGACACAAAAGATCAACCATCTACAGCGGAGTTATTCGAATAATTAATGTTCATCCAGGAAGGAAAACATATTGTGCAGTGCAATATAAAGAACAGTTCAAGAGCACCCGGGGTAGATAAATGTCTCGACGTGACAGAGAGAACATGTGTGTGTGCGTGTGAATACACAGACTGTGTGTTTTTCGGGTCACATAACAAAGAGCAAGTGTGCTCTTTCCAAGCCCGTACGCTTCCATCTTGCTCCTTTTCGTCCCTCTTGGCAGGTATAAAAAGCCTCGCGGAAAAGAAAATGAAGACCTGTGCATTCACACATCAACGCAGGACGACGTGACTTTGAAATATGGATCATTTCAGGAAGCCAAAGAGTAATGAGAGCCCTCTCTGATAGACAGATGGAGAGACACAGTTAGCCCCATTCACCCACCTCAACCCTATTCACACACTAAAGCCCTTTCACACACACAAAAGAGCCACAGAGACCCCGGACTACGCTCTGTTTAACTAAAGGAGGGCCAGAGGTGCGGTAAGGTTACCTGACCCATCACACATGATACGCAGGCACAGAAAAATAAGGTGAAGGAGCAGGGTGGAGATCTGGAGCGTCTTACAAATTTGATAATGGTCAAAGTTTACTACGTGAAACTTTTAGCGGTGCGATTTACAGTAAACTTACAATATAAGAACAAAAGCCCTGGAGCAATCTGGGGTCAAATGTCACGCGTCTTTTACAAAAAAAATAAAAAAATTAAAAAAACCACACACACATGACCGAAAAGCATTGCTTGCTAAACAGGACTGTCCTGTACAAAAAAAGGAATGTATTCTTTTAACTTATTTTGAAAATAATGTCATGGTTTTCATATAAATATGAAGTAGTGCGACTGTTTTTAAAATTGATAATAATGTGCTAGAAATTGAGTTTTGCATCACAGGAATCGATTACATTTTAAAATAGATCAAACAGAAAAAAGAGAAACAAAAGTGCATAATTTAATAATAAAAAAAAGTTATATATAGTTAGTGTTGTCAACCAATTATTCATTATTAAATCGCAAGCAAAATAAAAGTTTTTATTTACATAATATATGTTTATGTACTGTATATATTAATTATATATAAGAGCACACATGTATTTATAAAACTACATATTATATAATATATTGCAATATAATATATTATAATATAATAATTTGTGCATGTACAGTAATCCTGAAATCAAGAAATGTCATTAGAATAAACCTTTGGTACATTTTACTGTATTAGTATGCCATGCAACCCTAATTCACTTACATTTAAATTTATAAATGTCACAAAAACATTCACTGAATGTTGTTTTACATTCAACAGGGAACGTTTTAGGAGACACCTTGCAAATATTTTCCCTAACATTTTTTCCATCACGTGCACATCTAACAGACGCCTGTTCTGTGTACGTGTGCGATCATAGCTACGGTATGGAGACTACGCTTACTATGCTAAATCTTGTGTGGGTTAGTAGCACATCGGTGTTTCAATGGTTGCAGGGTTGAAACTTGCCAAACGAGGTTATAACATTTTATAGACTGTAGATGTTAAATCAACAGCATAAAGAAGTAAGAGTAACCGCTGTCTGATTCTCTCCAGAGCTATGCTTAAGCGTGATGCATTTTACAGAGATGCTTCTCTATGTACCCGTTTCAAATATTCAGAAGAAAAACATTCGCTTGTCCTTCAAAGAGAAAAGAGATATATAATAAAGATGTGAAACGCTGGAAGCCACCCAAAAGGATCACTCTCAGATATAAAATCTTGATGTTTTAATGAAGATCTTGAATCTGAGGTGAACGTAAATCTTCAGAAGCAGGTAAAGGTCTCCTTCTCATTCCTATGGGCTGAATGCATTGTTCCAATCACGGAAAGGTTTCGGGGAGACTTTGGAAAGAGCCCAATAGAAATCCCTATTTTCATTCTCCTACTGTAAGCCAAAGATCAAAAAGAGGAGGATGAAAAAAAAGATTACAGAGGAAGATGAGAAAGAGAGCGGCTCACAGGCTGTACCAATTAGCGTTTTGGCATCTGTTTCCCTTTATCGACCTGAGCTTGTGTACTCTACCTCCTTCACCATACCAGTGAGTTACTGTTCAGAGCGGATTCAGAAACCCGAACAAACCTACGCCGCTGAAAAACACAAAGATATTTTTCCCGAGGAAGTTCAGAGGGCTGACAGAACATAAGAGAAAAGACAAAAAAAGACCATGTTTGTTCAACTAGCTTAATTGCAACTGCGTTTATAATAGAAAATGTGGTTATTTATAATGCTTAGAAACTCTATTTAAACTTGAAGAGAGAAAGAGACGAACAGAGCAACTCAATCCCAATTTGCTTGCTTGTCTTAGTTGCTACACGAGCGTTCAGGAATTTCAGTGCATTTTTGAAAAAAAGGAATTAATGAGAATTAAAAAGAACGCACTGATTTGTTCAAACGTGACCGTGAATACATTTGTAATGCTACATTTTTTTTTAAATCAAAAAATCCTGCAAAAATGCATAACGGCTTTCACAACATGCCATCACATGAATATATTACAGAGAGATTTTTGAGTTTTTATAACCGATACCAATATAGATTTAATTATACTTTCAATTATTATCTTTTAACCATCTTAACAGCCCATAAAGTTTATTCGAATCATATAGTATATCAGATCATGGAAAATGCTTAAATATCGGTAAAACCAATTACCGGACAACAGATAGGCCTACTGTTTTCATTGTATTTTTGACCACATAAATGCAATCTTGTGCATCTTTTTCAAGAAACAAATACCTTACGGACCCCAAAGCTCTAAAAACACAATATGTAAGATTTTTGTAATAAAATATCCAACAACCACCTGCACATTTTATGCATTTATACGTTTTCTAATGATGCAACATCCACACTATCCTCGGGTTTCTGCCTATGAATACTATGGCAACACAAAAAAACCAACTGAGACGACAAGGTATTGGAACAAACACAAAAATAAAAGTACAATAAATATTGGCGTGGTGTTTCCAAAATGGAGAGAGCCTTGTGAAAACCTTGAACTAAAGAGACTCCACCATCAAGTGCGTTTTGACAGACAGGTAAGTAAATATATATTATTTATTGTGCAAGTAATAGTCATGTACAGGTGATTATGTGATTAAATAGATACGAATGAGCTTTAGTTTCCGCATTATTGTACATATTGTGCCTTTAGAAGACAGTAACCTTTTTTTTTTATTGTAGTATAAATATTAATATTTTACTTTAAGAAACGACTGGCTAAAATGTCTGCAGAAATTCTACCAGAAGCACAGAACGTGAATGCTAACATACCATTTTAAATGCATCATGATTTGAAATGCTCTAATTATTATCTATTTCTACTATGCTGTCTTTAGTCATATATTACCGATTATGCCCAGTACAAAAGAAAAACTGTAAAACTGTAGACCTGGGCATTTAGGAGAATTCATGGCAGAAATGTACTGCTCAATTTATAATTTTGTTTTTAGTAAAACTCAGTGGGAAATGTAATTTAGTTAATTTCATTTAGTCGAGCTAAACGAGTCATGCTCTCAAGGCACACTTTATCGCTACTCTTTATCATGCGCACAGACTAAATGGTCAACATTCACAACTACTTATCGTGATCAATAACTGTGATCTTTAATTGACAAGCATCCTCTTTGGAAACTTTTGCGAAAAGAAAGACTACATCTTCACAGCGATGTTGATGCGCACTCATTCTACCATGACTTGAACACACCAACAGATAAAGCATCAATTAAACGCCTAATGTGCGTCTTTCACTCTTCATTCTGTTGTATTAGCACCACCACTAAAAGCTAGCGCTAAAAGCTTCCCCGTCTTCAGCAGGAAGCGAGAAAGAAACACAAAATTGCCATTTTTCTGACCAAAATCACTCCTTAACTCTTAAGTAGGATCTTGAAGGAAGGCAGCGCTATTCACACACAGGTCTCCATTCAGTCTGCCAGAAGAAGTAGCTGCTGGGAGGGAAGAGATTAGAATCAGCTGCAG
The DNA here is from genome assembly GCF_018831695.1 of Puntigrus tetrazona. Classification (NCBI taxonomy): domain Eukaryota; kingdom Metazoa; phylum Chordata; class Actinopteri; order Cypriniformes; family Cyprinidae; genus Puntigrus; species Puntigrus tetrazona. The sequence continues at coordinate 11,561,668 of NC_056705.1, read as the reverse complement.
CCTGAGAGGAGGGTGGGCGACACCGCGATCCACTGAGCTGTGCACCTTATATCGCTTGTAAGGAGTCTAGGGCAAAGGTTTTAGTAGTCAACAGGAAAAGGAGGTAAGTGAATAAATGCCCATGTGAGTGAGAAAGAAAGCCAGGGTGATAAAGGCTATTGTCTTAACCTTTCTATATTGGGTGTTGCCGGGGTCAAAGAGAATAGGAACTTACAATGGACAGGATGTCATATAAACGGGCAGTTTGTTTTTTTTGTTTTTTTTTCCTTCTGAGCCTCGTGGATATGAGCAAAAGTAGCAAGAACAAGTGAAACAAGCATACGCAGTTAAAAAAAACAAAAAAAAAAAGTTTTTCCACACAGTGAGGAATTTCCGTCTCTCTCTCCTATATATATATATATATATATATATATATATATATATATATATATATATATATATATATATATATATATATATATATATAGATTAGAAATCATACAGAAACGATGCTTACAAAATAGGGAAAAGAAAGAGCTGGCCAATGATTACTTGCAATTAACTGTATCCACACACACACACAAAACAATATGCATACATATATACACACACACACATAAATATAATTAATATATATTATAAAAAAATTACTTTATTATCTGTCTTGTTTTGCCGCTGTCAGTCAGTTTGTACTGTGGAAGCTTGCATCATCAAAACAAATTTGAAAAAGATTAGATTACTTATCCACAGAAAAAGCTAAGTAAGGCATTACTGTTCATTTTTATGCAATTTCAATAGTTTTGTGTGCGCCGGTGCATTCACTTTCAGTTTTTCCTGATTCACAAAGAAACCAAGACTAAAAATCAATCGAATGTAGAAATATATCTATACAAAGCTAATTAGTTAAATTAGTAAACTAATTTAAATGCAATACTGATGATGTAATTAGTAATTGTAATGAACTACTTTTTAAAGTAACTACTTTTTAAAGCAATAAAGCTCGTTCTGATTCTGATATGTATTAAATGAAGTGTTTCACACGGCTTAAATGTAATGCCATCCACATACCTAAATCCACGAACTTACCTCAGGACCATTGCTACTCAAAAAAAACGCCACTGAAATCTAATAAACATAATGAACGGGTGAGTCATGCGAGGTCACGACAGTGCGTGGCGTCTCGTGTTTGCATTGTGCATGTAAATCCCTGGTGTGTGCGGCCAACAACGGCCCGGCCAACAGCAGAACCACTATGTTGCTTGTTTCACGGGTAATTAGATTCATGCAACTGTCCTAGTTCTCATTATAGCTAATTCTCTCTCTCTCTCTCTCTCTGGCTGCTTGGACCCAAGACTGATGGATTGAGGGGGGCTGCGGTGTGGTATGTAACTCGTGGCCCGGTGCGGGGAAGGTTAGCGCTTAACATATGTGCGTACACGTAAACAAACACCGGCTCGGTTTGACGTCCTGTCAGCGCAGAGCTCCGTCTTTCTAATCGCAGATCATCGATGTCTGCCATATGTTCCCCTTCACCTTTTCAGAACGATGCTAAGCAGCTCTTTGCAACATTTATGCGGTTTAAACTGGAAGAAAGAAGGCGGGAGACGTAGAAACGCGTTTTTTAAGAACAATTAGCAGAGCGCGGCTACACGATGACCTCTGACACGAAAGGAGAAAAGAGTCATTCAAAGCCGAGAGGGGGCCGTCACCCGCCCGCCGCTGTGGGTCTGTCTGTCTGACGGTCATGGCCGAGGGTCTGTGGAACATACCCAGACATGGGCCGCTAATTAATGTTGACAAGCCGCCACTCCCTCCGGTCAAGGGTCACCTTGCAATCACTGACAAGTGCAGGTAGTGTCTGCCCCTGGAAAGACGACACAAAGATTCCCAGACGACCTCCTCCGAGCCTCCCTCTCCTGTTGGGCCGCTCCTCCCCCTCCTCCAGCACTCGCAGTGATTTCAACCCCCATAACCGCCCCCCATCTCCTCCTTCCACAGAGGGCGAAGTGGTTTTGTTCTTTCACTCTGCGTCTTAAACACGCAGAGCGGACTCCATCCCATTCATGCACTCAATGAAAGGAGGAAGTACAAAAAAGGGGATATAAAGAAAAGTATGTGTGTGATATATTTGAATACGGTGTAAATACGTTCCCCTTATACGACTACAATTATCAGCAGATCTCCAAACTTAAATTCAATGACTTATTTTTAACTATTTATTTTATATCTCTAGCAAATAAGGAGCTGTAGACACCGATGACATGCCTGAGCTCTCTTAATGACGTCTTTCCAGGGTTAAAACGCTACTTGCGCAATAGGGGTGAGATGTGATTCATGTATATTTTGCGTTAAAAGTACTAAACTCTGCAAGCCTCCCAGAACTGATGCGTTAACTAGAGAACTAGTACATGTGGTGATATGTCGCACCACATCAAAGAGCGTCAAAACAACATTTATTGCAAAAATCAATCAATCTCTCTAATAATATATAAAAATAAAAAATTTGTGACCACAAACGCATGAAAATGTATTTACAAAAGAAAAGAAATATGATGGAAATGGAAATAGTTCTATTCGGGTTTTACAGACGTTTAAAGGGAGTCAGAGAGCGGGAGACCTAATGGAAAACAACCAACTAACACAGAATTAATAAAGATTATAATTTGGCACAAAAAAAAAACCCTCAAGTAAGCGCATTTCCAGCAAATCCTAATTATCCCTGAAGAAAACCAAACAGTAAGACCCATTTATTGGTGGCTAAATAATTAATGCATGAAGAAATACAAACAAACAAATGCAAAGCCCGATTCTGAAACGTGCCTGACCAGACGCTGGTGGATAAATGTGTATGTGGAGGTATAATGGGTAAAACCTTCTTTTGTGGACAACTTAAAGGTAAATATAATCATAAATAAAGTAAAAAAAATGACGTATTTAGTCATTACAGTTAGCTTTCTGTGAAACTATAGTCATCTGTCTGTCTGTCTGTCTGTGTGTGTGTGTGTGTGTGTGTGTGTATGTGTGTGTGTATGTATGTGTGTGTGTATGTATGTGTGTGTGTGTGTGTGTGTGTGTGTGTGTGTGTGTGTGTGTGTGTGTGTGTGTGGTGTGTGACGGGAGGATCTCAAACAGTAGCTGCTGTCACGACCCTTCGCCCGACGGAGAGAATGTGACGGAGGAGTAACCGCGGAGAGCAGGGGGTCGGATGATGAGCCAATGATGGAAGAATGGAGTGTGGAGCGTATACGTGAGAAGGGCTGCGGGAGGTTTTTGAGGGGGAGCTCTGCATCCCGTCACACTCCGTGGGGCAAAGGTGATGACAAATGCGCCATTTAAAACTCACTCAGTCAACCGAGCGACTCAGCCTGGGAAAGCCATTCACGCACACACACACACACAGATATAGAAACCCTCCCCCTCAGCCTGTAGGCTCCATAAAGTCTGTATGAAGTCCGACTGCCTAAATCCCCCAGTATCAGTAACCTGACTACATTATGAGCCCCGCTTTAAGCCCACGGCTCAGTCGGGGAACCGTAGAGCGCTGGGACTGCAAGTCCAACACCTGGTGCCACCATTTCAAAGTTCCCTAAACTAAAATTACCAAATCACTGGGGACACATAACCCTCGCACCTTCTCATTTCAACAGTTCGCTCACAGTAGGAGCCCAAAATCTGAGCACAAAGCCAGTGGACCTGCTATAGTCGCTGTTAGTGTACAGCAGAATGTGAAGCTAAATATATTATTAAACCTTGATGTGTAGCTCATTCTGGGACATTCATGATATGGACGTGGATTGCAACTGAAATCAGGATTTTTATGTAATGGAAAACAAAACAGGTTAAAAGTGGAGGGATGGGAGTCAAGTAGGACCGAGTATGTTTTATGATGTTTTAATTGATGTTTAGTTTTCTGATAATATAATCAGTTAAAATGTGCTAAAAAGTAATAGTTTTAATAATAATTATTATTACTAAATAAAATAAAGAACAAATACTATATAAATGTGATATTATAAACATTACTACTGTCATTTTCTCTGTAACATAATAATATTAATGTAATTAAAAAATAAAAAAATTAAGTTTTTTTTTACAGTACAACTAGTGCAACTATAAAAATTCAACAATATTTATTAGTGCTGTAAAACGATTAAATCACCACCAAAATAAAAGTTTTCGCTTGCATAATATAAGCATGTGTACTCTGTATATGTATTGTTATATTATAAATACAAACCCATGCATGCATTTCCGAAAAAATGTATAAATATAAAAATGCATATACATGTAAATATTTTCAAAATACGTTGTTTGGGTGCAAATGCAAATTTAGTTTAAGATTAAGAACGACTTTTCTTAGTGTGAAGAATATTTAAAATTAAAAAATCAGATAAAACCTTTTTTTCCCACTATAAAAAAACTTCTATTCTAAGTTCTATGGATGCCAATAAAAAAAATTCTTAAGCGTGTATGATGATTCTGGTAAAGACAAACTGTTGTAAGGGTTAGGGTCCTGCTCAACTGTCAGTTTGTGAAATTACGATGAAGCTACAATATGCAAGGAATGTCAGTATGCTTAAAATAACGGGATTGGATGTCTCGAATTCAATATTTTCCAGCAGTTATCACACGCATGCAATAATCTGGAAGTGCTAGAGAGAAGCGATCATTTCTCTCTGGTTCTGTGAGGTCTTTTTCCACACGCTATCAATCACTTCATGCTCAGATAAGGGCTGAGGGAGACAGATATTATGAACGGCTCAGGATTACTCTCACAGCATTTAAGAACAGTGGAAGAGGATAAGTGTCTGTGAGCGAGTGTAAGAGAGAGCGCCGGAGCAAGTGCCTGTGGACGGAGGGGGATTTTCACATTATCGTACAGAACTGGACGTGGGCTGAGGGCGCTGGGCCAACACAAACGAGAGAAGAGCCTGGCGCCTGCACCACCAGCCCGCTTGAGCCACAGAGAAATATTTACCCAACACAGCCAAACTCTCACAGCATCCAGACGAGCGCTGAATACACTCGAGTAAATTCATTCAAGATCAGGATCATAGCTATCTAGCTATTTTGTCTATTTTTGCTGCACATCTACCTCTAACATTGGCTTCATGAGATTTTCTGAATTTTTTTTAATATATATTCAGTATATTTATATTGATTAATTATTAATAATAAAGTGTAAATAAACTAAATAACTAAAATAAAAATCTTTAAAATAAAAGAAAATTTTACAATACGTGAAAACAGTAAAAATATTTATTAGGATATACTTGCCATGTCAACATATTCTCAAAAAAAAAAAAATATGACATAATAAATGGTATATATATATATATATATATATATATATATATATATATATATATATATATATATATATATATATATATATATATATATATATGCGTATATATAAAGCAATTAATATTTACATATATACACTCAAAAAATTATTTGCCAATTACCATCATAACTTTGAACATAACTTTTGAAGGAATAAGCAACGATGAAGACCACTTTTTTTTTATAAACTGCAAAATCGGTCATAGCTTGGCATCTTCCAGGCAAATATTTATTGTGCCCACAAAAACATGCTTGAAATATTCTTCTGAAGTTTAAAGGGATTGAATCTCATAAGAGAGTATAAGAGTATGCCTTAACCCCTGGGGAGTGGCGCTGGTCTTACGCCCAGATTGACTAGCAGAAGGGCTCACCCCATCTGAACTGCATCACGTGACCAGACGGGTCAGGCCTTCGGGGAGATTACTGCAAGCATGGAGCTTTAAAAAGCCAGACAGACACCCCCAACCTTCTCCTTAAAACCCAAACCTGAGTACCACGACCCCTCACACGACTGAAGCCATTCATCAATCCTTCAAACTCCATAAACACCAGCGGCTTGGTAAACGTTTGTTCTGAAATGGCTTAAAGTTAAATTCTACCCGAAAATGGAAGCGTTTAGAGTTTCTTAGGTTTCAATTTGCATACTAAAGTCACCAGCATCTAAACATAAGGATCTTCAAAAGCCCATGCATGTGTCAGCTGCTGAGTCTTTTTTTATCTCACTTCGTTTTTCTTGTCCTTTCATTTCAAAGGGTTTTATCGTGTTGTGTGAGTTTGTTTGTGGAAGTGGCTCTCTGAGGTCAGGCCAGGGTCTGATCTCGTGGAGCAGACAAAAGCACCAGGATGTTCCTGAACAAAAGGCCACTTCCTGAAAGATGTCTGGGTACTCTGTCGCTATGCAAACAGTAGCTGGCAAAAAAACGACAGCATTTAAACCTTTATCGTTAGATCTGTATTCGGTACTTAGCTATAATAAGTATATAAAAGTCAAGTACACTTTGGTTCAAACGTTGGTAAGAGATTATTTTTTATATCACTGACCGATAGATTGAATGAAAAAATGGAGTAATGTGTGTTAAAATCTCAGCTTTGCTATAAAATGAATACATTTCATTTTGAGATGTATTGAAACAGAAATCAGCTATTTTAAATTGTAATAATATTTGACAATACTCCTGTTTTTACTATACTTTGTTATTTGATGTTTTTGTGTAGCCTTGATGTTTTCTTTCAAAGACATTTGATAAACCTTATCGACCCCAAACTTTTAAAATGGTAGCTTACCACCTTTTCTGAAATATGCATTTTCAAAGACTTTTAAAGAGTAGGGCTGCTAACTTCGACATCTCAACACGCGTCACCCTGGACTGAAGACAAGTGCGTTTAACGTTGGTACATGTCAAACTGATCATTTCAAGTGGCTGATATAGAAGAATTAGCCTGGAAAGCTGGTCTAGTGTTGAGATGCACGTTCTGGCCTAGACGTTCTTGACCTATGGACTGTTTCACGCTCTTTGTTGATGATAAATTCATATCAGTCAAACGCACTCAAACTCACAAGCAGATATACATAGTTCATCATCGAGAAAAAAAGTATTAAAAAAATAAATTAACATGATAGGACTAATCTATATTAATTGTGAAATGAAATGGAATTTTATATGGTATGATTTTATTTTCAGTAAAATGGCTAAAATTTTTATTTTAATTTATATAGAATTATAAAAAAAATACAAAAATTCTTAAAATTAAAGTGCGATCTAAAAATATCAAAGCTAATTCAAATAAATAATACCAAAGTATCATTGATTTGCTAATAAAACGTTCATGAAAGGAACTGTGTGAAGATCATTCCAAATATCTTGGGAAAAATATATGTTTGGGATGAAATGGAAGTTACATTAATAACTTTTTTTGGTGGACTAAGTAAGCAATATTACTTAACACATATGCAATATGTATTTCTATAACATGATGCATATCTGATTTTCACTATATGAACAAAACTAAAAAATAAATTTTGTTATTCAAAATTTCAACGCTATTTAAACTTAATGCTTACTAAGTAAATGTTATTGCTTGTATAAAAATAATGATTTTTATTAAACAAACAAGAGGAAAAGATGCTGAAAACAGTCAGCTGCGCATCTTATTTTTTGGTGAACAGACTTGATGCAGAGCTACAATACATAAAATCCTCTTTTTTTAATATCTCAGTGACCATTTCAAGTAAAAAAAGAAGATCCTGGTGTGAAGAGGAGTTTGATTCCCAGAGCGTGTCTGCGCATGATGTGTTCCCATCAGTACAGCCACCGCCATGTCTATCTGCATCACCGCTTTCTGATTTCTTTATGCATTTCTCCTCTTTTTCTGACACTCGTCCTCTCGCCGTCTCGGCCCTTCCTCTGTCACCGTTTGTCTCCTCGTCTCAAAGTGTGCCATTACTGTCTCCATCTGTCCATCAAGATAGCTTTATGGATATCTTTCTTTTCTTTCAGACCTCTTTCTCTCCGTTTTCACTCTCGGGAATGAGTCAGCAGCGCTCGAGGCGAACGGTCGGTCTGCCGTCACCATATTCAGCGAGCGGCTTGACTTATGTTACACATTCGGTGGTGTGACAATATGGTAATACAAATTAGCCGGCTTCTTGAATTTCTTGGCCAGATGAGGCACATGCCACACCAAGGCCACCCAAATGCTTTAATAGCGGGACCTAACGCTGTCGGTCAGACTGACCACCCCACGGCCATCTGTGTGTGTGTCGAGTTATCAGTATCCACCCGCCGGGCCCCTCCTCCCCGTTTCCCACAAGACCCCACGCTGTCACAACAGACATTTAGCGGCTTTCACGCTAAAGGGCCACGGGGGGTTTCCTTCCTTCCTTCCTTGTCCACTTCCTCCCTCTGTTTTCCGCTTCCCCGCTGTCTGTTTCTCTACATTTTGCGGGATGCCCTCTACAACGCCCTCTTTAACTTCATTTCGCCGCTAATTATAGAGAAAAACAAGAGGTGAATCTCACAATGGCTCTTAAGAGGAGAAAAAACACACAGGAAAACAGAGTCTGAGGGGCAGGACTTAAAAATAGAAAATGCCAGGAAGCATTAAAGATGTTGTGCGGGATAATTATAGTTCAGGGCCATTTTATCTTTTTAGATGGATGCTAGGAAAACAGGAAGTAGGGCAGAGGTGCAGCTAAATGGGCTGCCCAATAGAGCGCGAGGCGAGCCGTTCCCACAGCGGCGCTAGAAAAACACGCAGGTTCCAAGAGGATCAGAGCATCCGAGGAAACTCAAACACACACGGGGATGGGGTATGGGAATGACGCGGAGGTGCTTTCTCAGGCCGCTCGCTCACTAGTGCGCGGTGGCACAGAAATGACATCACCAGAGCTTTATGAAAGCTACTTCAGAATCTCATAATTAAAGTATTTTAACTATTAACTTTATAACAAGATTTAGATTACATTAAGATTTCTATTTAAAATTCAACTTGTTCTTTTGGGAAAAAAAAGTAGTCCACAAAAATATTAAATGGCGCGCAACTGTTTTCAAACCTGATGTTGACAAGAAATGTTTAAATGAGCATATGATTTTTTTGAAGGGTCATGTGACAGTAAAGACTGGAGTAATTATGCTGAAAATTCAGCTTTGCCATCGCATTAAAAAACCCCACAAACAAATCAATTGTAACTGTTTTATAAATTGCAGCCTTGATAAAAAACTTCTCTTTTAGACAGCTTTTCCCATATAGATGTGTGTGTATAGATCAGCTGTTTTTTAAAGTTATTCTCTAACCTTGTCAAAATAACCCAAATGCAGAATCAGACCATAATAACTAAATCGAATACCAATGGAATCAAACTCTGTGCTCCACTATTACCCATTGAGAAATAGTCACATTACAGAAGTTAATGGTGTTATGAACGCCGTCGTGTTTTAAAGCAAATCTGCAAAATCTAGTCTGTTAACGTATGCCCATCTAGTCTATTGTAAATGCAAACCTGGAAAAAGACTAAATCATTGAAGCAAATTCTTTTAGTCGGTTAAAAGAGAAAACACTCTGACCATCGAATGACAATATGCAATTCCAATGAAAGTCAATGATCTTAAAATGTAAAAACACACACAAAAAGAAAAATGCACGAGGAACTTACCATGGTGCACCATATATTCGAAAGCCCTTGACGGTGACGTCAGAGTCCTGCAGGTAAACACAGTTTGTCAGGAGAGACTGAACATTGTCAAAGTCCTCGGGTTTCAACTTGGACACGGAGGGAAAGCGATAGTAATCCTGCTTGACCAGCTCCGTCATGAAATCCTTATCGAAGGTCAGCTCGTGATTCCCAGCGATCACCACTTTAAACTCGTACGGCAGGCTGCCTGCAACGCCACAGAAAAACACACACATTAAAACAGAACAGATTTCCATATTCAACAAATAATGGCAGCTGACGTGCCGACTTAGAAGAACTGTGACAATAAGTTGACATTTTTACAATAGTACACTGCATGCTAAACATCAGATATCTTATGGGCGGACGCTAGTTTGCATTCACCGCTGGCAGACATATTCTCGCCAATGGAAATGGGGCCGGTCACATCTGAATTTATCACAAAAAATACTCTGTTGCAGTTCACGTGAGGTCACTGCGATCCCGAGGAAAAGTCTGATAATGAAAAACAGGACTCTGCCAGTAGAAACAGGCCATTTAACAAAACATACACCAAAGCGTCTTTCTGTACGTCTCTATTCAGGCTACTGTCTATTCGCAAAAAACTTCATGGCTGGATATCGACTACAACAACCTAAAGCTAAAACTTTTTAGAAAGACTTTCGGTCAAGGATAAAAGTACTGTCTGTGTCTTTCAATCCACTATGGCCTTTTATTTCCCCTTCTAAAGAAAGTGCACTAAAACTCGACGGCCATCAAATGTTTATTAAAGTCACGGCCACCTCTTTTCCTTTTTCTCTTCCTTACTTTAGCCTCCATCGTCACAGCAAAGCTCTTTTGTGCTGGTGCATCAGGATAATGCAACAGGGGAAGTTGTTCTTCACAGAACCCACACAAAAAGAGCGACTCTCTCTATATATGCCAATCCTTAGACAGGAAAACACACAGACCGTCTCTCAGTGGATTGCATAACGCATATGGAACGCCTCAAATGCGGAGTGAGTTAGAGAACAAAACAAATCACAATTTTTCACCTACCAAAACAGATGAAACGAGGCTCTTTTCAAAGCAAAATGGGACTAAAAACGAAAAAGCAAAGACATAATAAAAGTCAAAATCTGGTGTGATCAGAAGCTCTATTAAATATGTCTGAAGGTGTTTTTTCCAGGCCATTATTTGTTCTCTTTTATAAAAGAGAACAGTGGGAAATAGCCAGTTTAATAAAGGCTATTCACAATTTGAATTGGAAGTGTGTCTTTTTGGGAAAACAATAAAAACCAATTAAATCTTGAACTGTAAAGGCATCAGAAAGGAGCAAAACGCTTGACCGAAAGTGTGAAGAAAATAAAAAGATAACCCGATTTAAAAGTAAACACTTTCCCAGCAGTTTAATTTACTTTCTTGGTCCGAACGTGCGCTCGGCACTATATAGACTGGGATATATCATAAATCCCAGTCTAATCTAATAACAGGAGCCCATCTCTCAGCTCCGCGGGCCGCAGTCAGCCAAACGCCATCACGGATCCATTTACATGGAGCTTTCCCGTCGCACAAAACCGAATCACAAACCCCCGGTGGACGAGCTTCGTGCCAGCCTCTCTATGGCGGAAAAAGGCCTAGAATGCAATTACCTCCCCACCGACTGCATCTTCTGCGTCCCCGCAGGGATTTTTACAACATTTTATTGCCATCAAAATGTATTTTTCGAAGAGGACTGCGGATATAAACTCTGTTTATTACTTTGAAGAAGCTACGGAGGAATATATATGGGAAGGTATGCGGCGTATGGGAAAGCGCTTACAGTCAAGGAGATTTGGGTTTAGCCCTCCGTGTTTGAGTCTGATTTACATCAGAGGACCGACGCGGGCCACGGTTTGGCAATCGCTGTGCGTAATGAATGTAAATCAAATTAGTGAAAATAAACTACACACCGTAAACATCTGAAACTGAAGGATGACTAGTAGGGAACATGTGTATTTTGTTGAAAACAGTGCGGCGCAATCACATTCGTCAAGTTTTTCCAACCGCTGCGCCAAAAAAAAAAAAAAAAAAAAAAACATGTGGGATTTGATGAATAGAATTAAAAACAAAGAGCACATGGCACCAGAAACCCCGACAGCACAAATCACCCAACGCTCAATCATAAATTAAAGCAATAGTTCGGCCAAAAACGTTTTTTCCATACTAGTATGACGTCATTTCTTCTTTCATGTTAACGCAAAAGATTTATTATTATTTTTTTTTGGATTTCGTATAAATCAAAAAAATTGGGGGTGCCACTTTCCAAAAAAAGGTCAAAAAGCATTACAAACGTATCACAAAAATGGTCTGCGTGACAATCTTCTTTGTGAATGAAACCGTACGTAAGATAAGAACTCCAAGTAAGATATTTACAATAAATCGATTTATTTGATTCGCAATACCTGTTTGAAAGATTTGTTTTCATGAATCTGGCCAATCCACAAAACAATGTACGACAGGTAAAAGATTTAGTAGAGATAAATGACATTTTAATTTGGTGCCACAGTTCTGCTATTTTGCATATTTAGATTTTTAGTAATCAATCTACAATCATTAAAGATTGTAGATTGATTGCATTATTACAGGTTGTATAAATGCATTTTTAAAATTATAAATAAATAATTATTTGACAAAAATGTAATGTTCTTGAGAGAAACGCCAATGGGTGATCTACGAGCCAAATGTTTACACTATATCGCTTCAGTTGGTGCACAATACCTGTATGAATGATTCATTCATAAATCTAAATGATTTGATTCAAGTTTTCAATATTCTCTGCGGTTATCATGTCACTCGAGAAGAAGATTTTTAGCAAATAAGAACTCCACTTAAGGCAAGTTTCATGCATCACACGGACAAATTTAAGACAGTTTAATGGGTTTTTTATGTCCTTTAAGAGTCCTATTGTAAAGAGCAGGATATTCTTAAAAAATAAACCTTTCCTGTTTAATACAAGAGCATAAGTCACACAGGTTTGCAATGACATGAGAGTAAGTGAATAATAACCGGCATATCATTTTAAGCCAAGGTATCCATTTAAAAAAAAACCATGCAAATATTTTCCACCCTCACAACATTGCAAAACAAAGGAACAAAGCTAATCTATTGGACATTGGAGTTATCGGCTGTCCTGCATTGATCAAAGAAATAACCAGTGAACTCAGACAAACGAAGTCAAGACCCAGAAAAGCTCCTTATTTATGGTGCACAGATCCATGTTTGCATCCGTGAATCCCGCATGGAGAAGTACAGGTCAGATCTCACGGGCAAGATATCGAGCAGAACTGAACTTTAGCAAAGAAACCTCATTCCCACCGAACGATTCCTGTGAATCGACCCCACTTATCAACAAAAACCATGATCAATGACAACGATTAGCGGCTGGGCTTTCTGTGCCAGAAAAACAAACAAAAGTGAGCTTCGCCGAAAATGCATAGTGAATGAGGCGAATGCAAAAGAGAGAGAGGAAGAGGAACGAAACAACCGGCAGTATTTAAAAGGTCTAAAATAAACAACACCAATTGCAAGCTTAATTTATGGAGGCCTTTTATGTTTTTTTTTCTCCTGTATCATTTAGCCCCTACTGCTAAAGAACAAAGGAGCGACCTTGGAAAGAAACGCAAGCATTTATGTTGCGGAACTCTCCAGAAAATATAACCGGAATGCTTTGGCTCCGACAATGAAAACACAAAGATCCTTTTTCCCGAAGATCCACTTCAGCTTTCTCATAGAGTTCGTCGAATGCTTATATAAACTTCTCAATCATCGAGTCGTGTTCGAGGGAATGATTTGTTTTAAACTGACTAAACTCTTCTCTCCAAACATGCTTTTTGACAGAAGACAGCTTTCAGCCATCATGAGACTACCTATCAGCGCCCAGCTGTGTGTTTACAATAAAAAGCGATGATGTGAAAAATAATTTCATCGTCAGGTTTCCTTTGGGACGTGAATAATAAGAAAGTCGGAGCGTTCTCTGGCCACCAGGCACTTCAAAAAGCTGCCGGGGTGTCACATGCCAGACACAAAAAAAGGGTGGCGTCGAGTACATTGATAGATTGAGGGATGGAAAGATTGCTGACAGCTCTCTCCGTTTCTTCTCTTCTGAAGCACTATTTCAACCGTGTGACACGGGAGTATGCATGGATGGAATGACGAAGGTGCGAAGGACAAACTAAGAGCCTGCCACATCAAAAATCAGGCTCCTGCAAAAACAAGTGTCACAGAAACTACTGTGTAGTTAAATACTTGTTATTGAAATGACCGTATATTGCTATTGGTCGGTCATCTATTCTATAAGCTATAAAGTAATTATAAGGACAACGTAAATTAAAAATGAAACAGAAATACCAATTACATAAAACCAAAAAACTGCAATGAAAACACTGACATGAATCCCAGAATTAAAACGAACCAATTCAATGAAATCACACCGCTCAAACAAGTCAGGCTGCAAAAACGCTGAGCAAAAATCTCTCTAAAAACTGCTGAAGAGTAGCTGAGATGAAAAAAATAGAGGACAGTTTATGCAAATGTTTAGTTTTACGGCTACTGTGGCATCTATGCTATTTTCACAGTGTTTAAAACCTGTGTACTTGTGTACTCGCAATAAAATTAGATGCAAAAAATTAACTACTGTCATGCAAACATGCAAATAAAGAAAAACTAAATTTAAATAAACTGGATTGAGGTCCACGTGAAATGAAAATTTGCAACCAATTTCCAAAATTTCCACATTTTGAAGCACTTCTGAGAGAAACAGAATTCTGAATGAGGAAAATAAAGGCCGTGGCTTGTTTTATTTTTCTACCAGGAATTGATTGGATGTAATAAAGTAGGCGTTTTATTCTTACAGTTGGAGGGGCGTGGTTAATGATGTCACGCTCATGCCCAAGCCGTCTAACTGACATCATCAGAGAAGGCCTGTCATTTTAGAGGGGAGGAGCATTTTCAGAGTTTGATTAAAGATTATGTTAATTTTTAATTTCACGCGAACTTTAAACTTTAAAAGGAGTTCTGTGCGCTAAATAATAAATACTGATTAAACGATGCATTGAAAACAATGACAATAATACTACCAGTTCTGGTCACCCCATGGCCATAAAGCAATTATGAACAACATAGAGTTTGTATAGTTGAAAGAGTCGGTATTCATGTACTTGCGACAGTAATCGCAATACAGCACAACACAAAAATGTTTCGAAATGCTAATGTTAATACTTTTTACTTATATTTAGTTCTACTCTAACACTGAATATTGCTTGTGGCGCACGGCTTATGTAGAGAGGCCACATGGCATGGATACACATACAAACAGTATGACAATACACCAGATTCGCTGGTCTGAAGGTCAGCAGTGTGAGCGGCTTCATGGGTCAGTGTGATCTCTTTATGACTGCGTCAGATGCCAACATCCCAAACCCTCGGCCTGGGACTCCCTGGCGCCAACAGAGCTCTGGATGTCAGAGTCGGCAAGCGTTTGATTTAATCACACGTGTTTTGATCCATACCTCAACCAAAGTACAGGATCAAACAGGACTTGAGGTGCAGGATTTACTACATACATGATCGGACCAATACAGAAATTTCTTAAACTGCATTACTAACAACAGAATTGTCAAAAAATAAAAAATAAAAAATAAATAAAAATATGGACATGAACTATATTTTTAATAGTTAGGTTAGTATTAATTATTATTAATTAGTATTTAATCTTTATTTCTTTCAGTCAAGGTCAGCAAACAAAATACCCTATGAAAGAAATATATGAACAAAATACACATATATTGTTAACAAAATAGCATAAAAAGGCTAAATATAAACTCAAATAACCCTCAGTTCAAATACCAAGAACTTTATGACTTTCTAACTGAAATGACAACACATTAAAAGCCAAGCCTTATGCAAATTACAAACTCTGTGCATGCTAACATACACGGCATAACAGATTGTGTGTGTGTGTGTGTGTGTGTGTGTGTGTGTGTGTGTGTTTGTGTTATACTCACACTGTACTACAGCTCAAACTAATGAGAGCACGTCACGCATCAAGGGCTTCCAAACAGATATATTAACAAGAGTTATGGAAGTCAGGACTGATGTTTCAATCTCAAATCTATCAATCCCTGACGGTCATGTGCTGCAAGCAGACTATGATCTGGGGCTCTTTGTCATAAACGAACTATACTTTTTTTGTCTGGAAATGTACTTTTTTTAATAGCTACTGACAACTGGTTATCAAATATACTGCTAATATACTCCTAAAACCTAACATTTAATACCAATTTGTGTAAAATGTTAACAAAACCTTTATTCTTTCCTCTAGATAAAACAAGCAAAAAAAAGCTGACAATTGTGATATTCGAAATTTTCAGCTTTCTCTTCATCTGTATTCTACATATTTTTTCTCAGAGGATTGTTCCTACACATAAAATCATGTTGAATTTAACCCTACATAAATAAGCATAATTAGCTGCTAATGAAGTTCCATTGCTCCCCTATGAATCTGTAATTAGAATGTCTTGTAGAAAATACTAAATAATTCTTACGCCATGTCTACACCAGATAAAAAGACAAAAATAGATCTCACCGATAATAAGCAGAGCTCTCTAGACTGAAAATGTTTCTCCTGCCGCATTATTATTTTATTTTAATTGGATTTATTTACTAATACAAACATTTTTAATCATTCAATCTGTGCATTTAAACGACTTATTTCTGTTAAATCAAAGCCACATTTAAATGTTGCTATTCTCTTGTCTACTAATTGAGACTTCTGTCATACACATAGCATTGTAAAAATTACAAAAAAAGGATAAAATCTAAGGATTCTGGATTATTAATATGCATTAATCAATCATTTGATTAATACAGTAGCACTACCATTCGAAAGTCTGGAGTTAAGTTTTATAAAAAAAGATTAAAAGAGGCAAATTACACTGAATTTACGATAAATTTATTTGATCAAAAATAGACTAAGAACAGTAATAATGTGTAAAAAGTATTTTGAAAAGCCATTTTCAATTTAAAGCTTTCTTTAAAATATAAATTATTCCTCATTACTCCGGCCTTCAGTGTCACATGATGTTTCAGAAATCAATATAATATGCTGATTTGCTGCTTAGAACAAAAAAAAGAAGGAAAAAACATTTTTTTTAGATATATAGTCAATGATAAAAATAAAGGAACATTTTTGTGAAAACCCTGAATTTCTGGATCAATAGAGAATTCATCAGAACAGAACAGCATTTTTTCTTAGAAATCTTTTCTAGCAAAACCTTTACTTTAACTTTTAATCTGCCCTTGCTGAACAAAGTATTGATTAAAAAAAAAAAATCTTACTGACCACAAACTTTTGAACGCTTAGATAAGCACATTTGGTTTTAGAAGAGAAATACTTCCATACATCCGAATCCAAAGTTACAAAAGTTCAGGAAAAATTAAACCACAATTCCAAAATCCCAAAGCCAGCATAAAAAAAAAATCTGTCAAAATGACTCGGAGTACCCAGAATTCCTCGCTGAACAGAAAAAAATAAAATCAGAAATGACACTCAAAGCCCGCTGAACACCTTCTGTTATTATAACAGATGCTGTAAGGAGAAACCCAGCCTCTCTTGACCATTAGCTTCAGTCACTAAAACCTGTCACCACCACTTCACACGTCACTAAACTCCACGTGTGTGTGTGTGTGTGTGTGAGGGTCAGCTGTGATGCAAGGGGTTAAACGGTGGTTAATCGCAGCTCTTTACCTAACCAGTCGTTAAACTTCTTGACCTCCGAGGGCAGGCCCAGCTCGGTGAAGTCCCCGTGTGCAGCAGAACGTCCCCGTAAGGCATCTGGATGCCATCTGTCCGAGAATGTGTGTCCGACACACACACAAAACGCGTGTGGCCACTCGGCTTGGGACTGTCGTACGAGATGGGGTCCACCCTGAGAGCGAGAGTCAGCCACAGAGAGACAGATGGAGGGAGAGAAAGAGAAGGAGGGTATTTTATGAGCATGAAAATCAGTAGAAATAACTATACACAATTGCTAGCCGGCTAGTTGCGTAAGTGCATGAGCTCAAAGACGTGCTTAAAATCAGTCCGTTATCGCTATGCTCCGAACATGAAATAAAGCCAATCTGAATGAAGTATCTGTAGTGCAAAAACTTTATAATAGGCCCATGTGTGACGGAAACATTAAGGAACTGGATTCATTAAATGATGGTATTGGAAATTACCACAATTGAAATGTAAAATTTACAGTTTTTTTTACACAAAACTGGCAGCTGTGGTTGCCAGAATTCTACTGTAAAAAATATGTTAACAACATTTTTGGCTGTAAGGGTTTAAGATAAATTTACAGTTGAATACCGTAATTTCATTAACTGTTATAAATGTTAATATACCAACCTGAGCACCAAACCAAGTACTGAAATCTGTTTTGTACCTTTGAAATACACAGATAACCACCTAAAGAAGCCGGTAGTGAGAAAGTCATGTGATGAACCAAAGCCCAAACCAAAGCAGCTTTTAAATATGAACATTTATAGAAAGTCACCATCATGGTGAGACTCATTAAACTGAAATGTAACAACATTAGATGTAAAATTAATTGTGATTAAAGTCTGGGTTTGGTAAAATTTTGTAAAAACTATTTTGGGTTGTTTGTGAAATGAATCCTGTTCCAATAGTGCGTAAAGCATTATTTTTCTTTAAAAAAAAAAAAAAAAAAAAAGAGAAAGATTTATATAAATAATACATATATATTTTACCCCAAACTTTTGACTGACGGTTTATACGTTGTAAATATTCTTGTACTAATTATAAACGTACCTAAATATATACAAAAACAAACATAAATTATATCCTTGTTATATAAATCTCAAATACAGCCATTTACTTCACATGCATAAGTAAAAAGGTAGGCCGACAAAAATAACTACGCATTGATGGATAAACGGACGAATGGAAAGACAGATATTTTGGAATTGGAATGCAAAAAAAAAATTGTAGTTGCGGAAACATTTTCCCATTTGCATTCATAGCTTTTGTGGAAAAGTGAAAACTAGAGCAGAATCTTTTGTTGCAGAAGCTCTGAAAATGGAAGCAGCCTTCAGAAATTCTCACATTTGATGTCTATTTAAGAGAATCACTCTCTTCATGTCTGAACATCCTTTTATTTATTTTCCCAAAGATAGTTTGGGGGGAGAAGTGGGGGGTGGGTGGAAGAAATTCTCCTCTATAACTCAAAAGGAATGAAAAAAGGATCTTGGCTGTAATTGAAGTCAGAAATGTGCAATAAGCCGCACTTTTCCCCCCCACTATTATTTCATTACTAAAAGGGTTGTCAGTCGACAAAAAGCCCTCGGCTCTCTAATTAACACTTACATCTCCTGTCCGACTAAAAATATAAAGGACCTTAGGAAGGGAGGTGGGCCGTTGTGCACAACAACACACATGCTCTCTGTGTCTCTCTCTCTCTCTCTCACACACACACACACACACAATTCTATTAAAGAAAACAAGTATGTTAAGCAGTTGTACACAAAACAGAATACACTCAAAATAGGGAGTTGACAAAAAAAGATGACAGACAGAAAAAGAAGAAATATACAGACACATAAGAACAAACACAATAAAGTAAAATGAAAGAATGAAGAAAAAGAAGGAAAGAAATGTGCCCATTTTCCATCGTCACTGGCTCGTGCATTTGTCTGAATTGTGATTACATTTATATGACCGAGTCATATCTGAAATGAACCACCTGCACGGAAAATCATGACACTTTAAAAACGAGAGAGAGAGAGAAACAGGCGGACAGAAAATAATATTTGTTATTGATCACAATGCAGTAAATAAAAGCAGGCCCGCGCACTCTCTCTCTCTCTCTCTCTCTCTCTCACACACACACACACACACACACACACACACACAAGTATTGATTAAATGTGGTCTGTTGTGGTCAGGCCAGCCACGGAGATATAAAAGACTCGACAGATCTAGTTATGGAAGCGGCTGGCGTGCTGAACTCTGTGGCCCACACACACACACACACACACACACACACACACACGGTCATATGAATCTATTAGAGTCAACAAGGTTTTTCCACATGGAAACAGAGCCGTGTATCTGATCGGCTCGCTGTCACCTGAACACACGACTCACGGGATTCGTTTTACAAACATTTTATTGCCATTTTTATAATAAAAATGACATTTGCTTTCCTAATATACTTCTTAACGTGTCTTGAGAATGATATTCCGAGGCACATTTAAACAAAATAAATAAATAATTATACATGAAAATCAAACCAGTGAGCGTGAAGCCGGAGAAACGGTATTCGTGACCCTTAAAAACTGATTGATTCATTGATTTTTAATAATATTTTCACTTAAACAAAACCAATTTATTTACACCTGACAAAACAGGTGAAAATTCTAAAAGAGAACGGCAGCCACAAATGCAGCGAGTATGACCGGACGGAGCCTTTTGAATATTTGCTCATTGTTTTAAATATTCACCCAGTCTTTTAAATATTCATTAGGCGGGGGGAGAATAGAAAGGATTATTCGGACCAGGGGCTTATGGAGCCACTGAAATTGCATTAGAGCAAAACTGGAGTGCGTGTGTGTGTGTGTGTGAGAGAGAGAGCAAGAGAGATTCAGAGTGTGTGACACTGAAAAAGGAAAGATATATCTTAGGGGACTGAGCGAATAAAGACAGAGTAAAAGTGTAGTAAAAACAACGCTTGGATATGAGAAGCACACAGTTCCCCGTGCCAGGAAAAGACCTTTATAAAACACGCACGTTTAGACTCCGGATGCGCCGCGGCTCTTTTATTGGATACATGTGTCATATTGCACAGGAAAGCGGTTTGATTTCTGTTCAAAGATACTCTATTTGACAGCGCTCACTTGATTCTTTAACCTTCAGGAACAACAAACGATTGAACTGTATCAAAGCTTCAAAAACAGCCACAGTTCGTCTACTTCAGAGAGCCGAACACACACATGCTATTTGTGGATCTCTCTTCCTTCCTTTAGCTTTTGTTACGAGAACTAACCTAAAATTTGTAAATAGCAGCCACAATTGTTTGTAAGGTCAAAAATGGGGTAGGGAACAATTAGCTGCTTTCTATTTAGGCTTTTTTCCCTTTATAGCGCGGTTAACATCACGCCCTCGGCCCTCAAGGGAAGAAATAAAGTGACGGTTGATTAAAAATATCCGATAAAAGGCATATTTGCCATACAAATCATAGTTTGTGTGTCAATCAAGTCAGAATCGGGGCTAAAAATTTATTGCATTTTGTAGTTTGCTTTGTTTCTATTTCTGTATGCCGTGCCGGTAGCTCCGCCCACCGCACTCTCTCATTGGTCAAAAATCCTGCTCCGCTTACCGATACTTGTTATTATTGGCTGTTTTGCATCAAACAAATGACCCTTTAACTCATCATTTCTAAGTCTATACGAGAATGTTGCACCCATTATGAGCACAAAATGTGATTAAAATTCAGTGTTAATCTTCTTTTTTTCAACCAGGCTCTTTCCATCAACATCTATATAGTTAGATTTACACTGTGATCCCAACCGCTCTTCGTAACCGACAGAGGAAAATGTTAGTCAATGCGCTTTACGGCACAGAGACACCTGCTGTACGAAGAGAAGAAAGAATAATTATGTTAGATCCTCCGTCCCCCACCCCGGTACTCATTATGACATAATGATTGTCCGGTCAATGGGCGGTTAATTTAGAGTCTGACCTCTGGTCTACGGGTTTAAAGGCACTGCTCCAACTGCTAATTAACATCAGATGCCCATTATCTGAGTTCTTATGTTGGGCAGAAACATTCGTTTCACTAATATTATGCTTTGCAAATGTAAAATAATTCATTATCGAATTACAAAACGGAGACACATCCAGACAAACAATTAATCTTAGATCAATATAACTGGTAAGGGAGATGGTATCGGTTTTTAAGGTCAAAATCTATCAAAATTAATAAATCACTATGCATATTTTTTTTGCATTTTTTGCGTAGTTGTTTATTGCATTTATCATAAAAATAAATAAACCCAAATTAAATGTAATTATAAACAAATTATCCTGGAATTAAAAATAACAAGCTGTTTTAAGGTTGATCCATTAATATTGAAATTATCAGAAATATTATGGATAGATGATAAAAAAAAATATATATATATATATATATATATATATATATATATATATATGTGTGTGTGTGTGTGTGTGTGTGTGTGTGTGTGTGTGTGTGTGTGTGTGTGTGTGTTTTTAAACAAATTTTTAAACAAAATTATAGTTACTTCACAAGACGACTTCACAAATATGATGGACAGACAGATATTATATCAAATCTAAAACTAAGCCAAAAAAAAAAAAATATTACAGCCATTAAAAGAAGACGTTTTTTTTCATAGAGGGATAAATCAGAGCTCTGCACAGGCTACAAGGAAATATTTCGCATTTCTCTCCCGCCATGGAAAGATTCCTTCTTTAATGTAGGAATTTGGTGAGAGAGTGACCGAGAGAAAGAGCCGGAGTGAGAGATTGAACCCTGTGTGTACAGTATGAATATTTCAGAGGGCCGTGTTTTGTAGATGTGGGGCACAGGGCTGTGAAAAGAGTGCCCTGCAGTCAAGCCTTTGATGCGGATAGCACCGCCACTGCACTGATCTGCAGCAGGAAATGGACTTTTCAGGCTTATCTGCCTCACTCAGGGCCACGTGCGTGTGTGTGTGTGTGTGTGTGTAAGACAAGCAGGGGCAGGAAGCTCCATGAACCAGGGCCAAAGAATAAAAATTATAATGATAATCATCAAGAGGAGCCAAATATTTACTGGCTTTTCCACTCATGCGGTTCGGCTTGTACTGCTATTGGTGAAGAAACATCAAGCCGTACGTGCAGTCCACCACCTTCCCTCATACATAGCAATGAAATCCATTTCAGACAGAGAGACACAGCGTTTCTATCTTATCTTGTGCTTCTCAGCTGTCGGCGCTAATTCAATAAACTTCAGACTAACACAGAGAGCAGAAAGTGAGAGAAAGCAAAGAGAGAGAGCAGAGAGAGAGAGAGAGAGAGAGAGAGAGAGAGAGAGAGAGAGAGAGAGAGAGAGAGAGAGACAGAGAGAGACAGAGAGAGAGAGACAGAGACAGAGAGAGAGACACAGAGAGAGAGAGAGAGACACAGAGAGAGAGAGAGAGAGACACAGAGAGAGAGAGAGAGAGACAGAGAGAGAGAGAGAGAGAGAGAGAGAGAGAGAGAGAGAGAGAGAGAGAGAGAGAGAGAGAGAGAGAGAGAGAGAGCTGGAAAGGATGAGGATGGATGAGGAAACACTTCATGAACAAACATTTCATTTAGAATATGACAATATGTAGCCCTTTTAGAAACTACTGTTTTTTCACAGGTTGTCTTATTCAAAAACCTGTTGTATTGTAAGACTAAAATCTATTTAAAATAAAAATCACTGATTCATTTCATATATTGCCAACCTCTCGACTGTTTTGATGTCATTTTCATCCGAAATGTAATTCAGATCCACCACTGACAAGATGAAAAATGGGTAAAATTAAACAACAAGGCAAATGACGTTATTAGACAGGATGTGAAGTGTGGTAAAATGACTATATTGCACAGCTTTAATTGCTTCTATAAAAATGGAG
Organism: Puntigrus tetrazona; assembly: GCF_018831695.1. NCBI lineage: Eukaryota > Metazoa > Chordata > Actinopteri > Cypriniformes > Cyprinidae > Puntigrus > Puntigrus tetrazona. Next base: position 11,538,489 of record NC_056705.1, on the reverse strand, counting down.
ACAATACCATACTGTATCATAAAAATGAACTATAGATTATTATACTTTCTAGTGTTGATTAACTGTGATTTATTTGCATCCAAAAAGTTTTTGGTTTAAATAATATGTATGTGTGTACTATGTATATATGTATATATTCATACAAATGATCTAATATAATATATATTTAATATATAAACAAAACATTTTTATTAAATATATACATGCATTTGCATTTGGATGCAATTATTCGTTTAACAGCACTAATGCTGACTCAAATAGTGCATGTTGGTTAAACTTAAAAATACACGTCGCAATTATCAATAACTAACATTCAAAACTTTGCAGTCTGTAAGATTTAGCTAAAGATAGAATACTTTTATTCAGTTAGAATGCTTTAAATTGATCAAAAATGACACATAGCTGTATCATCATAACAAATCAGCATACTGGAATGATTTCTGTCATGTGACACTGGACTACCGATGCTGAAAATTCAGCTTTGCCACCATTTTCACATTTTACTGATTAATAGTACATTTTCCGTGATTCTGGATGTCTTTAACACTGCAGACTTCAGAGCTGAAACAGTTAATCCTGAAGTGGCTGTTATAAAGCAGATTCCTTCAATCCTACAGAATCAATTGAAGGAAAAGTTACAGAGCATGCAATGCAGTCCACCGTAACATCTAAAGCGGAGTACGAGGCCAGTCTAATCTTAACGAATAATCTATTCAGAACCAGCAAGTCAGACGTCCTTTATCTGCGACAGAAGTGGGGAAACTTCAGCCAATCGATTTAGCAGGATCTTCCGTACAGGCCGCGGAGACGTTTGTCTGGAAGGGAAGTGCATGGTCGCCTGCGCTGAAATTTTTAAAAAAATAAATAAATGAAACTTCAAACGTACGGACCTGCCCAATGTCAATTGTCACTTGACCCCCGTGACCTTGTGCAGTGGCTGCCTCGGCGGACAGGAGCTGTGCGAGTTTAATCAAGGGTTCTCCCATTTCAAAGGCCTCTGGAAGTCCTGTGCAACCCTCCCGCACACACACACACGCACACACACACGCACGCTCAAGCTAAAACAGATCCCCCCGAAAGAAAGATTTCAGGCCTTTCGGAGGAACCGCCGGAATGAGAGAGGGTTGATTTAATTCTGCGGGACATCTGCATTACGAAGGCCGGCTAGAGTGCTTACTGCAATTACGGTCCACGCAAAGCCCCGCTAGTTCCGATATTTTCAATCCCATGCACTTCCATTACACGCATCGCACACGGATGCGCACACACAGCCCTCGATTCCTGTCGTTTGTCACTCACTCGCTTTAAAAAGACAGCGTAAATGTGCCAAACATAAATCTCTAAAGACACGAGCGGTAAAACCTGCCCGTACACACAGCACGTCAATGCATCCCAACCAGCCAAGTCACTTCTCTCTTCGGAAGAGGAATTTTCTTCATGCCTTTCATCAATGGAGAAGAAAAAAAAAAAAAAGCAACGATTTTTTTTTTTTCAAACGAACAGAGAAAGAGACTTCGTAAAGCAACAATATTCTTCTTTCTCCTGTCCGGCGACCAGATAAATACGTGACGTAATTCAAACAGCACTGAATTCAAAGCGGATACAAAAGTCTGTGGTTTGTTTGTGCGCTGGAAAGCAAGCTGCATTCGTTTTGCTCGATACGAACGCCCTCTTCTTCCCCCGTGGCTGGGATGAAACGAGCGGCGAGCTGAAATTCTTAAACGCTTCGCACTTTTATGAGCGTTTTAATTATTCAAAGGTTGAGAAATTAACAAGGCTAAAGGAAGCCGGTCAGAGCCGCACAATGAAAAAAAAAAAAGAGAGAGAGAGGGGAAAAGAGGGATAATTCGGTCTTGCAGACTTCCAAAACGAAGTGCACAATATTGCAATTGCAATCCTAGCAAAACTTATTTATCATTTTTCTGTTAATTGATCGTGTTAGTAATTAATTAAGTACACTAAATTTGCTTCATTTCGAGTTCAGTAGGGAACAACTCTTTTTTTGAATGATTCATTAACACTGGTCAATTTTGATTTGTTTTGCTTTACAAAAAAAATGAATCGGCTCATAAGAGTCATATGCTTGTGAATCGGACTACATTGGACATGCTGCAAATTCACATTCGCTACTTAAAGCATTATCCCATTGATGAATCTATCAATAACAGGACTACTGTTTTTTTGTTTTTTTTTACCGTTTTCCTTTTGCGATTTTACAATCGGTCTACTTTGTATTAAACAGCCTAGTATTTTTAGGTTGGCATCCGTTCAGGCCCGAACACGCACACATTAAAGTGCAGGGCAACGGAGCCAAAGATCAATTACACTCTTATTAAAGAGGGCTGGAGAAATAAAGGCACGGGAGCTGCAGGGCCGTGCTCGGTTATTTCTGTTAGATCAGGTTAAAAAGAAAAAAAAAAAGGCAACAACCAATTTCAGGTGGAAGGTGGCTATGGGGAGGAGGGGTAATGAGGGAGCAGGTGAACAACCGATTTCAATCACGAAGAAGATAGAGAGAGAGAACAAATAAAAAAGGATGTAGGGAAGAAAAAATATATAACTAGACTAGACTAGCAGTGCTTACAAGGCAGCGAAGGAATAGACCCAAGCGTTGGGTTTGCATAAATGCTGCATCAGATATTTGCCATTGAGAATAAACATATAACTTAACATTAATTTCAGTGCAAAGCCAGCAGTGTGCTTAAATAGATGTATATGCAATTAAACACAAGAAAGAAGACCAATAGCGATGCAGTATGCAAATAAACTCAAGAAAGATCAAATCTCAACTCAGCATTTCAGATTCCGACACACTTTGACATATTAAAGCAAAATAAGGCAAATCTGAGGCCGAAAGAATCTACTCAAAAACTCTGCGGATGAGAAGGGGAGATTTCATCGACTGCTGCCTTTTAAACACTTTCAATTAAACTTACCCAAAAAATTGTCAGCTTTAGATATCGCTAAACGATGTGCCTAGCATTTGCTTTCTAGAAATCGTCCCCAAACTCACACAAGCTCCACTAGTTGACACGACATGACTGGCGCTAGAGCATATGCTTTCTGTTGCTGTGAATTTGTTCCATGCAAACGACAAAACACACACACACACACGTACCTAAAAGGAAGGGGAGGGAACCAAAACTGACAAACGTGCAGTTCTTGGCCAGAGTGCCGCACAAAAGAAAAAACGTTTCTTCGTGAGTCTTCCTCCGACTCCTGAGGTCACGTTGGCAAGCCTTAACGAGGGTAATTGCTGTCGATGCACAGGGGCCATGTGCATAACTGGGTCACGTCCACGATCGTCTGAACACACAACGTCTACAGTGTAGCGTAACAAAATTCCCCGCTAAACCACCTACACGACGGCTACATGAAGTCACCGTGAAATCCACACTGAGCCGGTTTGTTAAAGCATGTTCCTGGTGCGCCGATTCATCTATATTATTTTATCTGGCATAAATTTACTGCAAACTCTAGCGTGGAACGGCCACTCCGGCGGACAACAGCAAACGCTACCTATGTTTTTGTTGCTCCCATTCACGAAGAATTATGTTACTGATACAAAACAGGTTTTGAATGTCAGTTCACACCATAAAGAAATAGTTTTCCTAGTATTCTAAACATTTAATGTTAAAATTAACAAAACGATCTTAATTAACGGTAAAAAGTTCCCTTACTCCATACTGTAAAGCTGTGATAGCTCTAATGGGATATTTCATGTAATTTACAGTAAAATACTGTTTTTTGGAGTCATCTTAAAATTTACAGTGAAAAAAATACATTTTACAAAAAAAAGTTTTACTGTAAAATTGCTGCCGTTTTTTTTACCCATAAAATTTCACCCGCTTTTTATTTATTTAATATTTTTTTTACGGGCTTTAAGGGCCCGTAAAAAAAGGTCGATGCAGCTTTAAAGCAAAGCAAATCACAGTGCATGCTGACTATAAACCCAAAACATGGCCTTTTCTAAACGTCCTCGCGTTTCTTCAAGCAAATGTGCAGTTGTGTGTGTTTATGTCCAGCAACGCTAGCCTCTGGTAAACACGATCATTATCTCCCCAATCTAAACAAGCCTTTGCCTTCCCAGAACACACTGCTCTATAAGCAAGGAGGTGATTAAGGAGAAAGCGGTGAACGAAGCATAGCCGATACTAGAAAGGAATAACAGGCCTCGGTACGTTAAACCACGGGTGATGCAAACACCAGCGGCTTTAAATAATGATGCAGCCTTTTTAATCTTCATCATGTTACAGCTCAAAAACACCGGCTGCGTTAAAGCGGCTCGGTTTATACTGTAACTGAACGGATGGTGCAAAATTATCAGCCTATCGAACGAATAAGAATGGCAATTATGTAATAGCTTTTGTAATAACACCAGAAGTAATTTCATCATCATCATCATATTCAACAGTCTGGAAGGCCGTACGCAAAAATGAATAATGCTCAAACAGCACGTCTGCAGTAAAGACTTTTTCCTCCAAACCACAAACCGCTACACGTGGAGCGAACAGCCCGGTTTTAAATTGCACATAATGCAGTGCGCAAAAAACGCATTTGACAAAGAGCCCCGGTGTACGTTTCACCTGAAATATGTAATATTGTGCCACAGCTGAGGTCGATATAAAAGCCAAGAGCCTGAAAAGCGTAATCGTAACTATCTATTTCTGTCTGACCCGCGTAGACCATTAAGCTATTAGAGGTATCTCGTGTCTGACGCGGTCCAAACCTATTACAAAGTTTGCTTATTCAAGAACAAACACCGCGTTAGACATATAAGGCTTTGCGATACCGGGAATGAAGTATGAACCGATGCATTTCTTAATTTCGAATATAAACGGGATGCATAAGAAAAAAAAAAAGCAAACAGAACTGTGTTTCTGTGCATTGTCCCTTGTTACTCACATATGCACGTGTGGCGGTTGAAAGCGGCTCTGGTTAATGTTGTAGTGGGTGAAGGCCTGCGTGGGGTTGGAGCTGTACTCGTCCACCGAGATGGTCACTTTGCCTTGTGACGGCATTCCGTGGGCCATTCTTTCTCCACGTGACACATGAGACACTTCACCAGGACCCTGGAGCGACCCACGCAGTCGGCATCCTTCAGAACCACCACTTAAACGCTGAAAAGAACCCTTGAAAGCGCCGAGATGCTGGACGAGATGCTATCTGTAAAGACAGAGCGACAGAAAAAGAGATTACGATGTGAAATCAATGGCATAACGTGACTTTATGAGTAATACTTAGGAAAAATGTAGATGGTAAAACAATGGAAGTTACTAAATCACTGCAGTATTGCGGAATACTTAAATTATGTACAATATTTCCTTGTTTGAACGTCTGCTATCATACTTAAGTGTTTTATATTCTTTATATGAATGTAAAGAGTCACTCACTGAAAAAAAGGACAAATCAAGTCTTATTAAATTATATTTAAGTCTTGTAAAAAACAAACAAACTTAAATTTAGATGTCACCACAGTTATTTTTTTCATTTTATTTTATAAAACACATCTGGCTAAATATTTAAAGCATTTAATTATTACAATTTATAATCGTATCCGCTGTAAATTCCAAATTAAATTTATTAAAACAACTTTAAACTAATAGATTCTACAAAAAAACTCCACAATGCAAACGCGAGCTGCACACTTTAACACCGTGTCTGATCGATATAACGTTATTACGATCCAAACCTCAGCTGAACTGGCTAATCAAACCGACGACAAAATCTGAGCAAAAGTGTTGAAAAACAAAACTTAACAGAAAAAGCTGAGGAACAGCAAGGTGAGCAGCGAGAGGGACGGTTAACCTCAACCAACTGCAAAATCTAAACCTCCCCAAACAACTTTCACTGACTCACTTAAAAGAAGGTAGTAACTTATTTATTGTAAAAACTATATAGCATGTTGCTGTCACTATGCATATATTCTTCACAAAAGAAAATAATACATATATATATATATTGGGGGGGGGGATTACTACGACCGTTATAATATATACTGTTCAAATAAATGCATAAATAATAATCACTCATTCTGCACAGGAGTATGTTTTTTGGGGTTTCTGATTAAATACTGGTTTACCGCACTAGATTTCGCTTTGACACCTTTGACACTAGACATCATTTAATGAGGCAACCCATAATCGTAAATTGCAAAAATTGAGTAAAGGGTGCTCTCTCTCTCCATGTCATCAATGGTACCAGGCAGGTGTGTGTGTGTGTGTGTGTGTGTGTGTGTGTGTGTGTGTGTGAAAATCAGATTATTTAACTAAGTACAACATATGCAAATGTGTACAAGACTGCAGGAATTTAAAATGTGATGCAAATTAATTGCGAATTCTCGCATTTTGTTCAGTAGATTTGGACATGCAAGAATTAGTGGGTAGTATTCTGTCAATCAATTCAATGTTTTTCGGTTGTGCTTTTTTTTTTTTTTTTTTTTTAATTGATGAATAATTTATGAGCCTTGTCTAATTTATGAATCTCGTTTCCCGTCCCCTCTTCAATATTTCTGCAGCTTTGCTTCACACCATTATTAACACAAGAATTATTTAGCAAAAGTCTTAAAGTCGTTTTTTTTTTTTTTTTTTGTACTCGGCTGTAACGCGCTATAGTTAGTCATGCTTACTGTATTTAAATCTACGGTACAGTACCAGTGACATACCACTGACAGCCATAATTATAACTACATTGAAATGAACTTAATTTTAAAGTACTATCATGCACGACATTATACGATATGTTGCATACAGTTTAACGTCATCTGTCACCAAGTTATCTTTTCATATCAAGTCCAACTCTTTCGGTAAATTACAAATAACTCCACAGGTGACATAATTTGTTTAACGTAAATAAAACAGTTTTGCTTTTTTTAAAAAAAGCTCGATATCTGCATAAAACAACATTCATCTTCATTAACCCCCGTATTCTGCAAATAAATCGCTTTCCTCACCTCAGCTAGCTAGCGAGCACTAGCATAGCTGCGTAAAAAAACCCGCCGTTGCGTTTAATATATAACGTCTATATCCCCGCGTGATATTTATTTGCGCACAACTCTACCGCTTCCGGCTGAACAATGCGAGGGAACGATCAAAATAAAGGCTGCAAATCGCGCTTCAAGTGCGGACTACACTCTTCGGAGAGAGCGCAAGAGATCAAGTTGAACCTACATCACCCCAGACTACAACATCCCCGACATTTCTTGTTAAAAACACGCAAAGTCGCGAGTAAACGTGTCCAACACGCCCGCCGCGAAGGGTGATCGTTCCCCGGGTGAGTGGCCGCGCTGACACCGCCGCTCAATGACAAGCCACCTCTAACCCTTTTGTGTCTTATTTTTTTCCCCCTCGCTCCCTGTCTAAGCGTACGTTCATTTCCAGGCTGCATAACGCAGCCGAAGAGGTCGGAAGACCCTCTTTCGCTCTCGCCCACCTCTAAAGATGTTGCTCCATGCGCGCCGGGGAATGCAGATGTCGGTAGCCGAAGAGGTGGCACTCGGAGCCGGCCAGGGGCAGGACCCTCGACCCTGGGAGACCCTCCGGCGAAGCTGGCGGCGAGACGCGGGAAAAGCGGCGCAGGCAGGCGGCGAGAGCCTCGCTCTGACTGGCGGAGAGGGGGAGTGAGTCTAGACCGCAGTAGAGGAAGAAAGGACTGCCACTGGGGTCAGAGAGCAGCGACGAGAGCATAGCCTCCGTACTAGCATGGCGGAGCGAGTGTGTGTGTGTGTGTGTGTAAATGTGTGTGTGTGGTTACTCCTCCCCTCCCTCAGAAGAGTCTGCCATGATATGCGTTCACACGTGGAGAGGAGAGACCCTCTTCTGCTGCTTATTTTCGTGTCTTTCTGCAGTGTCCTTTGTTGCATTTTAGTACATAGATTTAATCAGACCTGAGAGGACCTAAAGTACCTGGAGGAAGTGCTTATTTGGGTTGCTTTTTAACCGAGATTTACTTCACACTGTGTGTGAGAGAAAGAGCACTGGGTCTTTGTTACTGTCAAAATGAAGTGATGTTTGCAAAGTTTTCTATGTACACTAAGTGAAAGGTAAAATTAGCTTTTTTTCTTTTGTAAATTCAGGTTTTCTGTCATTTTAGGTTGAACGTATGCAACAAAACAATGTCAGAAATCCCAGCTACTTTCTTCATAGAAAACACAAAACAAAATTGTAAACAAGGAAACAAACCCTCCTGCCCTTGAACATTATTCCTGATTTAATTTGAACTAGATATCACGTTATAGTAAATGCATTATGGCGCACCAATTAAAAGTGTTATGTGAGTGATAGATTCAGTTCAGACTGACTGCGTTTGACTTGTGGGCGTCAAAATAAGAATAATACATATCATAACATTAAAAAGCAACTTTTTTTGTGTGTGTAGGTGCATGTGTGAGAGACCAATTAGGTTAGTGCTCTAAAGAATAATTGCATTTATCATAAACAATATAGACACTCAAAAAGACAATTTTATTTCTTTTTTTAATTGTAATTTTGTGCAGCTGTGCTTTTTGTTTAACTGAAAGCCAAATTAACACAAGTGTGAGTTTCTGTGTGTGTGTGTGTGTGTATTATGGATAATGCATTCTTACAATATACTAAAATTAAATTTGATTGCTTTAAAGAGTTAAATAGAAATAGGAAGGCAAATGTTATAATTATTTGCAGCGATTACAAAATACGGTTCATACATGTGACGACTTTTACGAAGTTGTGTTGAAAATCATGACAGGGCTAATTGAGAAATGTTAATTTTCTAACATTGCTTTTCGTTTCATCATCCATGCATTTAGTTTTGCGTTTCCTTTCAGTCTCTCAAAGCTAAAATCGCACTAAAATCCACGCTAAGTGAAATGATGGCATCGCACTCTAGCTGTTTTCATTACTGCTACGTGATGCAAGCAAGAAGGTGAATCTCTGAAATGTGTATTTTTCACCGACACGTTTCAATTTTCACAAACCCACGCGCGCGCGCTCGCACACTAATACACGCAAACCACACACATTTCTATTTGACTTTTCTCTTATCTCTGGAAAATGTGTTTTCATCGACTAGCCAGCGGGCAATAATGTGAAGGCAGAGTAGGAATTTTATTCGCGGAGGCCGCCGTTAAACACCGCACCATCATTTGTCCCCCTGCCTGCGCCGGCGAGCGAGAGAGAGAGAGAGAGAAAGAGCGATGATAGATACAGCTTCAAATGTCACTGAAGAAATGGCCTCTGACATGAATGTTTTATTCAGTCTCCTTCCCCTGATCACATCTATACAATAGAAAATGTAAATGTTATGCAGAATGCTTAAAAAATTCACTATATATTTTATGACCTTCTATAAAAGAGGGGCAAAATGACTCCATGAAAATGGAAATGGAATAAAAGCCATATTAACCAGGAGGGTGGGATAGAGTCTGTGTGACGAGTGGTGGGTGATTTTCACTTAACCCAAATCTAGCAGCGGGGGCACGAGGGCCTCTCAGACAGATAGAAGCGCATAGACACACACACACACACACAGTTCATGTCGATCACACATATTGTCACTTTGAAAATCAAGACTATAGGGAACGAGAGGAGAAGAAAAAAATGTAATTGGATTTCATATAATATTGCACTCCATGGCTGACTGAATTAATTTAAGTCAAAAGGATTTATTTTATAAATCCGCATCATAAAGTATTCAATTCTAAACAAGTAGTAATACCTGGAAATTTATATCTGAGAACGTTCACCTTAATGCCGATGAAAATGCATAACCTTCACTCTGCTGGGTTAAATACAACACGATGCTGGGTGAAATATGGACAAACCCGGTGTTCGGGTTAAATGTTTAACCCAACCATCTGGATAGTAACCCAAACACTGGGTCAAAGCAACCCATCCACATTTTACTCAGAGCTGAGTTGCGTTTCAGCCAGCATTTGCTCACGCACGGTTTTTGAGCCAATCACGCGAGCTATAAAATGTAATTTGATTAATTTTTCTAGGGTAAAATGACACCATGATGCTGATTGACTGATGCCAGAAAGGACACAAACCTATCCTAAATGTGATGTCAAAGGCTTCTGACAGCATTTAGCATTCTCCAAAAAACAGCCCAGCTCTTGTAAAACATCTACCATACAGCAAAACGATTTCAATACATATGTGGCTTGCAAAAAATGACTTCTTCATAACACACCAGCTAATTCTGAATTGCCTCCAGTAGAGAAACCAAACGGTGTAGTTGCGAGATCTACCAGCAGAGGCTGACTGCCGATTCTAAGCAGCCAGATACCTAACCTGCCTGATATCCATCCAATTTGAGGGCCCAAATTCACACCTTGACATTTTCAGTGTCAACATTTCGCAGACACTAATCCAAAACAACTTGAGGCTGAAAAACACCACACAATTTTGAAGTCATTCAACATAACAAGCTCACGGAAACATGAAAACGTCTGTGGAGAGGCAAGACTTCGTAAAATGTTATGAAAATTGACAATAACAAGTTTGAGAGCTATGAATGGATTGAATCATAGCCTAAAGCTGATATCACATACCATATGATTTCCTGTAAAATCAACTACTGAAAATCTTCAGACTGACTCAGGACTTGTAGCAACTAGCATCGACTCATATACAAAGCAAAGCCTTGGATTGTATTGCAGTATTTATAAAAGCTGAACATAAATAATCTTTATAGTTTAAAACTACATTATATATATATATATATATATATATATATATATATATATATATATATATATATATATATATATATATATATATATGAATTATGCTAAGTGTCATGAAACGGCATTTACAACTTTCAGACGTTTTGAATCCATCTTTTTAAAGAAAATCGTACAAAAAACTAAACTAAATTGATTTAAAGCAACAGTAAAGATAACAGTAAAGGCAGTTCTCATGAATAAAAAGAATCCTGTAAAAATATACCATGGTTTCCATAAAAAAAAAAAAAAAAGTAGCACATATGTTTTTAGTATTGATAATGATAAGAAATGTTTCTTAAGCAGCAAATCAGCACATTCAATAGATTTCTGATGGATGCTGAGAATTCAGCTTCACCATCACAGAAATAAATTGCACTTCAACATGCACAACCTGATTTTACCAGCACTTTCCCAACCAATTCATATGTATTTTACGAGGTGGCTAATTTGTACGACCTCACTCAGATTTGTCTAAACCCCAGTGGCGGTATATCTCGGGGTTAGGTGTAGGTTATTTGCACAAATTCATACGAACTGGCAACTCGCAAAATATGTTTGATTTGGCAAAAAATCATATGAATTTGGATGTGGTTGTACAAATTAACCACCTTGTATAATCTGTACAAATGGCTGTGAGATTGGGCTAATTAACTAATTAACTAATCAGATTTAGAGAACCAGTTTATAGTCTTTGTGAAGTTTAGACTTACAATCAGTGTGGTGCTTGTAGATCATTCATCTATCATTTCCATTGATTTTAGGGATTACTCATGGTTAAGTTAGGTGTAGAGATATGGCCAAAACTACATTTTGTTGTTCAGGGGTCAACGATATGCCGACCTAAGAACACATCTAACTCAGGACATGCCTTTAAAACACATTTAAATTGAAAACAGTCATATCGTTATGTAGCCTATGTGAGAAAAGAGACTTCTTTCAAACCCCCCAAATGTTTGAGTAGTAGAGTATATCTGTAAAATATCAGGTTGCATTTGAAAACTTTAACCCAGTGTTTTGTTCATTGTGGTTTTGACAGCTCCGTGCCTGTGGGTCCAAGGGTGTGCGCTACACGTATTGCCTTTCGGAAGTCATGGAGAAATGGAGCACTGATCATGGTGAGAACTCACAGCGTCACAATGCTGCTTCTACCAAACGTGGAATGGCCTCTTGTCATGTTTTGACAGGGATTACAAAGGTCTGTTTTGTAACAGCACATCTCATAGAGACACCTCAATCGCCACTGAAGTTGCTCTTTCGCTAAGGTGCAACTGGCATTCAAACAGAACAACTTAACCCCTAAACACAATAGAATGACAGATAGATAGATAGATAGATAGATAGATAGATAGATAGATAGATAGATAGATAGATAGATAGATAGATAGATAGATAGATAGATAGATGTAAAATTCCTTGAATCCATCTATCTCTGAAAAAATAGGAAAGTTGGAGTGTCGACCCTCTCTTCACCTCTGACTTTTAAAGTCTTTGAGTGTCTGTGTTTGAGAATTCAGAATCCAGAGTGAAGTTGACTCTCTTCAGAGAGACTGAACTCTCAATCCCGTATCTCCTCTCGGCTAATGCTAAACCGCAGAGATGGATCAATCACTCTTCCCTCTCTCTCCCCATCGGCTCTGAAAGTGTGACAATAAAACAAGGAACAGCAGAAAACAGGTTTATTGTAGAGATGGGGTATTGATGGTAACTGCAGTGTGAAACAACAACTGCTTGACATGTTTGTGAGGGTCACATGCATGGCAGCGAAAGCAAGAAGCGAAAGCAAGATTAGGTTACAGAAGAAAATATAGAACAAAGTCTATTGAGTTGAAGGTCTGTGGCAAATGTGTACCCATTTAATGCATTAAAATAAAGATTTAATTAAAAAAATATATATTTGATATGGATATATATATATATATATATATATATATATATATATATATATATAAAAACAATAAATTACATTATAAAAAATAGGAACAGCAGAAAACAAAATAATAACATTTTGTGTATATATATATATATATATATAATATATAGTGAATATGCATGAACAAACAATAGTTTTTTTTTTTTTTAAATCAGCAATATATCAGCAATATATCTCCCAAAATGCATGTAAATGCATGTTTTAGTCCCTATGTCCTCTTATGAGGACATGTATAAAATCAATGTCCTGTTTCATAACAGAACGTCATATTTTGATTTGAAACCCCAAAACATTTTCCTGAGATGTTGATTCATGACACACAATTTAAAATTTAAACAGATTTAAATGATAATTACAAAATATGATAATATTTCCATAAGAGTGTCACTATTTTCTTTTCAGAAAAAGAAGAGAGGGAGTGGTCATGGTCAAACATCCAATCATTTGGTATCTCTGAAAAGCCCTGAATGTGCTCTGTACAGGACATCCATAAGTAAAACTGACATGTGTAGTGTCAGAGATTTTCACTAAAATATGTCCTCATATGAGGATGCAGGTTCTAAGGAGGATTAGCTTATTTGAAAAACATGTATGTTTATTTGAACAACAATAAAACAAAAATAATACGACATTTATGACATTAAAACAAACAGCGACATCTGCTGACGCACATTGCGTTGCGTTTGTTGTCACAGGACCATCCAGCTGAAGATAATGAGGAAATTACATTGCCCCCTTTGACAAGTGCATTCCAAACGACTAAATAATGACACACACGTGCTCTGCTCGCTCAAGTATCTACTAACAAGGCGATAGGGATAATCACTATGATTTGGAAAATATGCATGAATCGACCGATACATGACACGCGCATCGTTGCACCCCTAATATATAACACAAATCGTGTATAAAATAAATAGGGGGAACTGGTGACTTCATTGTGGGGTGATGTTCGTGACGGAAGTGTTGTAGAGGAAGTGTTGAGGTATAGGGTTGAGTCCGACGGCCGCATTCGCTCCCCTCTCAGGATTGGGACTTGAATGGCGACGACTACTTCGGCGGCTTCGCCTTGCTTGGCCCACACAGTGCTCTGTGGGATAAATGGCAGTGGTGATGAGGCATTATGCCCATCACATGTCGTTTCTGCACCCCTCCTCTCACACACACACACACACTCCCGCCAGGAGCTTGGGAAAGGGCGGCGAATAAGGGACAGGGTGGCGATGATAATGGAGCCTTTTCACACGACGGCACTCAACTTCCGTTCTGACTCGAAGCAGGGTATTCTTACTTCCGCTAACACAGTAAAACGCTATCGCTACCAGCGTGGAGTTCACCCTGATGCTTATGCTTATCTGCCACAAATACGAAGGATAAAGGATGACTGCAGCTTTATACTTTTTTTACACTGCTTTGCGGAAAAGCAGAAGTTAGCTGTCGTTATTGTGAAAAGGGCCAATTAGTGGCCAGTTTACACCGGAGGCAGCATATATACTGCTCAAGAAAACCTTTGTGAAGTTTGCCAGTGAACATTTTAATGATTTAGAGGAGAAATGGGTGAAATTGTTGAGGTCAGATGAGACCAAAATCAAGCTCTTTGGCATCAGCTGCTGCCTATGAGCCCGACAACATCATTCCCAACGTCAAACGTGGAGGTGGAATTATTATGCTTTGGGGGTTTTTTAATGCTAAGGGGACAGGACATATGCACCACATCAAAGGGACGATGGACGGGGCCGTGTACCGTCTGGGCCAAGACACTGAAGCCAGTTGTGGCATTGAAATTGGGTTGTGGATGGGTATTCCAGTACGACAATGACCCAAAACACACAGCCAAGGCAACAACGAACTGTCTCAAGAAAAAGGTAATTAAGGTCCTGGAGTGACCTAGCCAGTCTCCAGACCTTAAGCCCACAGAAATTCAGTGAAAGTTTGGGCTGCCAAAAGTCAGCATCCAAACCTTAATGACTAGGTGGCCAACTACAAGAAATGTCTGATAGCCAACAAGGGTTTTGACATTAAATACTAAATCATGTTTAATGAATTAAATACTCATTTGACTCTTTAAAATGCTATTTTTTACTTTTTGTTGATTTTGCTCTGTCTCTCACTGTTACATTAAACCTACCATTAAAAATTATAATCATTTTTTATGGTGCAAACGTCCTAAATCAGCAGTGAATCAAATATATTTTTCCTCACTGTATATATGTATATATAATTACACACACACAATACATTTAGAAAATACAAAACAACGAAAATTAATTAAATATAATTAGACAAATGCATGTATTTAAATGCAAACTTTTCTTTAGAATTTCTGCATCATTGAAGCAATTTATTCTGATATTTATTTATATAAAATGTAGTGTTTTAATTTAATTTAAAGTATTTAAATTTTTTTATTAAAAAAGTTCTATATTGAAAGGAAGTTACATTTTAATAAAGAATTATTTTACATGATATAGAATAGTGTTCTTGACAAATTTGGATAAAAGTGTATGTGGTATCACGCTGGCATGTAAACATTAATTTTAGTCAGCTGTGAACCAACCGCACTTTTACTACACGATGGCCATATATACACTCGCAATAATGCATTTAGACTTTATGGCCTCCGATATACCACATCAAATGGTCTCTCATGTGAATAATGCATGTGAATCATGAATATATGTATATATTGTTTAGCTTTAGATAGTGTGATATATCTGGACCATGAAGTCTGTCCGTCTCAGACGAAATAACAGTTTCATTGCTTTCCACCCTGCTGTGGTTGTTGATGATGTTTTGCTCTGAGAATTGTTGTGAGCGAGTGAGCGAGTATGTGTGTGGCAGGCGATGTTTGTCTCTATAGCATCTTTATTTCACTCTTTGTCAAACATTCATTCTCATCCCTCTCAATCACTCAACAGGCCTGCAATGAAACACAAGGCTGACGTCTTCTTTGTCCCCAGTAATCAAATAAATCAGACTGCAGGCCCATGCACTCCATGATTGCACATTATATTTTGAAAGGAACAAATATGAAAACCAATTTGATTTAGAACGTATTGATTACATTTTTATAGTCTCCCCATATTCAACGAGAAAAGAGAAATCATGGGTGCCGTTAAGCTTATCGAGAGGTTTGATGTTCTCGGGCTTTTGGTTCTAATGAAATTTCAGACTCATTTGGAATGAAAGCAAACAAACCGCGCTGTTTAATTTCTTGAAAGCTCGGAGCTCTCAGTTGTTTGGATGCATGTTAGGCCAAACGCACACTGCGGTGACAAGGTTTGGCAGTGATAACCGGAGCGAATCCCTTAAATTATGAATGTTTTGTCATGTGGCCTGAAACAATATGCTTTGTGTGGAAACATTGAAATGAACAGATTTTATTCCAGCAAGAAAAAACTCACGTCATGCGTCGAGTCAGAAGTCAACAACGGGAGCGGGAACTCAGCGCTCGCGTGAAAGAAATGGAAGTCAGTTTTTTGCATTAGAATTGGAAAACGAGCAATATTTGTGTTACAAAAACCCATCGATCTGCTTCAGAGGACTTGTGATAACCCGTATAGGCGTATAGGATTAGTTTCGGATATATAATGGCCGCTATCCACAAGCATTACCAAACTTGAAAGAGCCGGGATACGTTTTTTAAAAACTCAGACTGCGTTCGTCTGAAAGAAGAAAGTCAGATACACCTTGGCGGTGAGTAAAATGTCGTAATTTTCATTTTTGGGTAAACTGTTCCTTTCATTTTAACACTGTTGTCATTACCTGATATTTTTAGGAGTGAATTCGGTTATAGAATGGGGAACGGAGTTACTTCCTGTGTGGGATACTCACTCTGCTTCTGCTTCCTCTATGTGTCCATTTACCCATCGCTCTGTCTCTGCACATCCGTCTATCTCTCCTTCCCTTCCCCCATCCTTCCTCTCTTCCCACTTCCATTTAACTCTCTATTCCATCTCGAGAGGAGATGGTAGATGGTCTCTTCATTATGTGGAACACAGACAGCATGATTGTGTGTGTGTGTGTGTGTGTGTGTGTGTGTGTGTGTGTGTGTGTGTGTGTGGAATGAGTGAGAGCCACCCGAGTACATGCAATGTTTTATATCCTGTCAATGGCATTCCTAGTTGCTGTCCCGCGGTCATGATTTACCATGTTTTAGCCAAGTCCTCAATGCAGAAAATGAAAGAGCTGTTTTCCGCCCCTCTCAGCCTGCTTCCAATTCATCTCTCTTTCTCTTTCTCTCTCTGTCTGTCATATTTTACGGATAGAAGGCTGTTCGTAGCACTTTCATAAAAGCATTCCTGGGTCATTCTTGCCATGCAGGAACTGTAAGAAATAATCATGCTTGTATTTTAAGTATGTATTTCTAATAAAGGGTGTTCAGACTTCAGGGATTTTTTTAAATTGATAAATTACTTACATAATAGCAGGAAATTTAATGGAGGTCTACCAGGACTGAAACAGCTAAAAGTTAACCATCGATAAATGAAGGATTGACTTTTAGATGTCTTTACATTCTTTTGAAATGCGGATATCATATAGATTTGTATAATATTATCAGCAGAAATGTGAAATACCAATTAATGTTAAAAAACAACAACAACAACATCATATTAATCACAAACAGGTTTTAGTACCAAAATGATGTCACTATTGCAGAAGCCTATTAATGGGAATTTAAATTTAATTAATGAAACAATCACTTTTTTAACAGTAATAATAACAATAATAATAAGTAAATTGTAAGGAATAAAGGCTAATAAATATATTAACTAATAAATAACTTACTAGTAAATTGTTATGTATTAAAAATGTAGTTTTATTAAGTTTAGGATTGGTAACATTTTGTGTTTTTTTATAAAGTGCTTATCAATGCACTTGGTAAAAAAAGTATTTTGAAAAATGATGTTTAGATATTTTTAAATATTTTTGAATATGTAATTCATGTGATGCAAAGCTAAATATTTGGCATCATTACTCCGGTCTTCAGTGTCACATGATCCTTCAGAAATCATTCTATTATGTTGATTTGCTGCTCATTACATGTTTTTTTTCAGAAGCGACTTGCTTATACGGGAATGCTATTTTCAAGTAATATCTCTGAATATTATACCTGACCTATCATGATGAATTTACTGAAGATGTGAAAACGTACTGTCCAGTGGGAATGATCCATCTCGTCGGTTCAGTCCAATCAGATCTCCTACTGGACTCTGAGAACAGATCGCTGAAATATATGAAAAGCCCGTTCGTGATTTATGAATAACGCAAAGCTACTCGCGTGCGCAGTCGAATAAATGAAAGGGAAAGAGAGCTCTGATGAGGTGCGGGGATGTGTTTGGGTCTGAGAGCGGGAAGAAAAAGAAACGGACAAATAAAATCTGTCTGTTAAATTGATGACCTCATGTATCTGTGGCACACACCTCTCCGGCGTCTCACAACCTCAGGGCCATCACACACAATCAAATCTTGCCGCTCGCTGATGTGTTACATCTGGCTTCGTGTAGCGCCGCACTGCCTCTCTCTCTCTCTCTGGAAACAAATGTAGTCTGTTCAAACAGTCAAAATAAATACAGATGACATGAAAGAATCACAGAGACAAGCAAAGGACTGCACGCATGTGTGTATATATAGTTTACGATATTATTTACCTTGTAATGTAGCTGCAGTTCATGTTTCCAATCACTCACTCGGCTGGGAGTCTTACAATAGTATGATTTTTAGCTTGATGTGGGAGGCTGCAGCTTTGCTTATGGATTGCATTTTTTTTTTCTTTTCCACTTAAGAGTTTCAGTTCAGAGGAAATAAAACACACGGGGAGGTCCTGTCTTATGATACATATGTGAATTTTTGAATACATGTATATTTTACACACACACACACACACACACACACACACACACACACACACACACAGGGTGTATGTATTTTGCTGTGAATATAATATGAATTATGTATACGGAAGGGTAAGCAGATCATACAAAAATATGCAAATTACATTTTAGGATTTAATTTAAATCAGCCAAACGTTTGCCACAAACTCAACTAAAACTAAAGAAAAATTGCCTAAAAGTTTGCGCTGATATACAAATACCGGTCAGAAATTTGGGTTGGTAAGAGTTCTCCCCTTATTGCTCGCCAAGGCTGAATTTATTTGATCATAAATACAGCAAACGTGATGTTTTGAAATATGATTAAAATTTAAAACAAATTGCGAATGTTATCCATTTGGATATATTTAAAAATGTCACTTATTTCTGTGATGCAAAGGTGAATTGCCAGGGTCGCCGTCAATGCTGTGCTGTTTAATTTTTCTTTTTCAGTGGAAACCGCTAGATATGCTTAAAATGCTTGTCATTGCATTATAAAGCAATAATGTCTTTATTGTAAAGTGAGATACAGGCACACTTTCAACAGATCAATAAAGAAGCTTGTTATGGTTTAAATGATAAAACAATACCGTAAGATTGTATATGGACATCCTAGAGAACTGACTTCATATAGTGCTTCAGTTAATAAACCTTGACACCACTGGTGAAAGGTCAGAACAAATGATTCAGAAAAGTAAAGTCGTGAAATTCAGACATTATGAGCGCCCAAATACATTTTGGAGTTAAAAAGCTCAATTCAGCAGGCTTTTCTTGTAACTTGCTGAAAAGAACCATTGAAAAGCTCCGATCAATAATTTCATTTAAGAGTAAAAACAGTAATAAAAGCAAAACCGAAGCAAGATGCATAGTGATACAAGCTTAAAGTATTTATCGCTTTGTGAAGGCTGAATTAAAATGGGTTTCATGTCAAAGTGCTACCAGACCTCTCTGAATCAAAAACACCTGCTCATTCGACACAAACCGTCATAGTAATTCCTCTCTTTATACAAATAATTATAGTTTATCTGGTGAGAACTCAATTTTACAAACTGCTCACGTTTAACCGATTCACATTTTTCAATGAAGCGGTTAGATTACGTTTTTTTTTAATGATGCGCATTATGAAATGAAATATAAATAAAACAAACGATACTGCATTTGTGCACTGGTTTATTTAAAGTTAGCTTTACGTCATCTGTTGTACGTTTTAACTGGAAACCGCAGTGGTGCATACGCAGTGGTACATTTCTTTCAGTTTTTTCAGCAGTTCAACAGCCAAAATAATAAAAGTAAGAAGAAAGAAAGACATTTCAGAGAATTCTGAGAAGATAAGTCTTAATTGTGAGATATAACTCAGAATTTTGAGATAAAAAGTAACTTTTCTTTTTAATTCCGTGGTCTCATTTTTAGATTTTTGACCAAAATGTATTACTTTTCTGAACACAAGCCCAGCATTAATGACATATTTAACTTCCAGAAATCCATATTTCCCCACCTCAGGCATCAAATCCCTATTATTATTGGTAATTAATCTAAGACATGGACAGTTTTAGGGTAGTTTTCAACCCCTGTTATTGACACTGGAAGAGCCCTCGAAATATGATCAGAAAATGTATTTGATGAAATACATTGATGAAATAAGAAATATCTGCTATCAGAAGGCTTATATTTAATATCTAAAGCAGGTTTTCGCAGAAGGCCATGAGGGACGTGACATAATAGTCGGTGACAAATAAAAAAAAAAAAAAAACAAGACGCGTGTCATGTTTTAAACCTCATTGAAGGAGACGTTTCAATGAATACAAAAAGCTTTTAAAAACAAAGTGACCCAATAGTGACCCAATAGATAAAATACGCTTAAAAAGGCCGGAGTGACTCGAATCATGCTGGTCTCCAATGCTATTTGCGAACCAAAAGTAGAAAGGATATAACAGCGTGACGAAAAAGAGACACGGGTCTTGAAATCGGAAAGCATGAGGACACAAAAAAAGCATTTGAAATGCATAAAAATACCAGGTAATGTGTCTTGAATGCATCTTGGAATGACTTTACCTAAACACATGTCAATATCTCTTGCTCACTTGATTTCAGAAATACTGCATATAATTTGCAGGAGTGGGATATCTGTAATTTGTACATACAAAGTGCTAATATGTACCGTTTAGGAGGGAATAAGGTATAAAGATATATTTTCTGTACCTCGGGGTACAGCCCCAGTGACAGCTCTATTTGTTTTAGTTTTTCTCTCCGCGGATTTCTATTGACCACATGCATGTTTTCACGCAGAGGATTTCTAGTTTCCAGTTGAGATTTAGAGGATAATATAAGCAGTTTAGCAGCTTCAATAAATATAAGTCCGTTTCCATTCATGTGCAGTGTGGGCGCATAAATATGTATGCGTGGCCCTAAGACAAACTCGCACGGAATCGGCCAAACCTGTCCTGCGCGTCACCGCATGCGGTGAACTCGGCTCTGCCGGTTTCGATTCTGAGCAGTCCGTAGGCTGTGTGTGAACGCTTTACGCGAGAATAAAGGCGAGAGAGCTCTTTGAGTGGGCCTTGGCCTGCCCGCCTGCGTCTGGGGAAGGCCCCGGAGGACTAGTAGGCGCGTGGCTAGCTTTATGCAGTATTCATAGGATGTAAAGAATGGCCCGTCTCACGGAAAAAAAGAGAAAGAAACAGAAGGAGAGGGAGAGTAAGAGAGAAAAATGGAGCCATTATTCCAGGCCTCAGACGGGAGCTGCTTGTTTTTGCAGCACAAGCAGGGGAGCCTGGATATTAGTATGTACAGAGGAAGCTAAGTGTGTGTGTGTGTGTGTGTGCGCGTACGTCCAGATGTGTATACACAAGGGGTCATTATACCGAGAACTGCAGCATTTACATTATGTGTATATACAGGAGTGTGTGTGTGTGTGTGTGTGTGTGTGTGTGTGTGTGTGTGTGTGTGTGAGCGAATTCAGACGGAGCAGCTGAATACACACACAGACAGATTCAGACAGTTTCACATCAGAAATCATCTACGATGATTGAATGACCGCAGAATTACCAAAAAAGCATTTAACGTCATTTACAGTATGTCCAAAAACTACTTAAGTTTTATTTTTGAGGGTGAGCAAGAATCAACATTTCCATTCGTACGTACAATAGCTTACTCCCAAAAAAAAAAATCACTTCATTTTAACTTGTTTTTCTGAAAACGTGACAATAATTGAAATACTTCTTGATATAATAACATTTAAATATATTGGCTGAAAAATATAAGTAAGAAAAGCATTTTATGCAGTGTAGATAAATGTAAATATTATTATCTCAAATTTCTGACTATATCTTAACATTTTTAGTTTATATTGGGCAATTCTGACTTTAAATATTTTTTTTTATTTTTCACAACTTGCAAGAAAAAAGTCAGATATAAATTCTGCTTTATATAAAATGTGCTTTGAAGTACAAATTTAAATATATTTTATATTTGTTTTACAAACACACACACACACACACACACACACACACTTTTTATATCAAAGATTTTGAGCTACAATTAATATTTTAATTCATTTTCCTTGATTTAATAAATGCTACTCTTTTTCATACAAACTTCAATTTAATAAACTCTAAAATATTTTCATGAATGGTTACATTTTAACTTAAACCACAAGATATGTGGATATGAATATAAAGATATGAATTTCAAATGTTGCATGTCTCATTTTCATACTGTGCTGTTTTCACTATAGAACAAATGCAATTGTAGTTGAAAAATAGTACTTTTTTTTCAAGTATTGCTTAATATTTTGGACATTTTCATCGTTCAGTCAAAGTTCATCTGTCATCTTATCTTAAAATCCTCCGACTGGGCTCGCTGCAGTTAGCGCAGGCTTCAGGATACAGTATGTGCGCACACACCTTACCTTTTCCTTCGCGATATTGACCGCACGGACAATGGGTTTATTGTGAGGTCTGGTAGAGTATTGTGGAGGGGTGTCAAACGGGGGGCGTGAGGGTGACCCCTCTCACAGCATCCCTGGACACCTTCTCAAACAAATCACAGCAGGACACAGAAAATACTGTATGAGGAGCGACAAAAGGAGATAGCGAATTGAGATACGTACACAGAAGTGCAATACCAAGAGAGAGCTATCTTTAGCAGTCCCGCGGGATTTGAGGAAAATCATTTTGGAATCGTCTGAACTGCCATGTGACTAAATAAACAGAACAGAAAAAATACAATAAAAAGCCCCTTTTAAAGGATTTCATGGGGGAAATTGCTGTTTGTGTTCAGATGGTGTAGTTACGACATCTGCCAGCAGGGGCTAACAGGGCCATGCTAACCACTTAAACATTTAGTCACGTTAAAGGTAGTTTCATGCTGCCAGAAGTTAAACTAAACAACATATAGTCTGCTCCCACTGCAGCTAATTCTCTAATCACCCGATTGCATGAAAAGTCAATGCGGTTGCGTTTCATGTTGTTTGGTGTGTCGTCAGGGCCAGCGCGAGGCTTTATGGGGCCCTAAGCAGAATTTAATTCGGAGGCCCCTCACTGCAGCAGATATGATTGGTTGTTATCAAAGTTTGCGGCTGGTTATGATTGTAGTTTTGCTTACATCATACTATTGTTCGCCTGGTATGTTTTTACTCTTCTGTGATTTGTATTTTTACTGTAACAGTTGCAAACGAGCGTGGTCAGGTGTTAATTTGCACTTAGCATTCAAAGTGTTAACGTATTAAATGGCACACTTAATGTGGTGTACCGAAAAGTAGCCAAATAAACCAGCAAACAATGCATTTACAGAACATAAATGTTAATCAAAGTTGTCATTTTATTACAAGTTATATGTTTTTATAATAAATATTAAACAGCACAGAGCATCTGTAAAACAACGACTCTTGATCTATATCTAACTAACTTAGGCATTATGATATTGGATTATAATAGCACCCGAAATGTAGGATAAGGTAAATAATGTTGTTAACAGTTAAGCTTATTTTTATTACAAAATTATACGCCCAAGCAAGTTACTTTCACGCAGAAGACAAAAACTTCACCCTGATCTGATCTGATCAGTGGTGCGTTTCCCAAAAGCAACTGTGGTCGCAAGTTCTGTAGCCACCAATAGAGTTTAATAGAAATAACGAGAACGAACGTAGTTAGCTAACGATGGTATTATGAAACGCACCCCGTCACAAAACCCCTATGTTGAATTTGTCCCCCCTCCACCTCCAAAACACAATAAAATGTAACACTTTGACGCCCTTTGGCTTTCGCCGAAAAACAAGCACCGAAAAAAAGACGCGGGACGCGGTGGAAAAGTAAACTTATATGTACAGATTATTTCATTATTTGACATTGCGCTTTTGTGTAGTTACCCTCGCACATCGGCATAATGTATCACGAATTAAATAAATGAAATAAAATGTAATTTCATTTAGGTTACTTATGGGGCCCCTCTGGTGGCCACGGGGCCCGTTTAGTTGGCTTACGCCTTGGGGTCATTTAGGGATGGGTTGATCTGAATAGTTGATGCCAATAATAAACTGGAATGCAAAAAATATGAATTCAAACAACTGTGCAGTAGTGTCATGTAGACCCATATCTAAAATAAATCTATAAAATTAGTAATGCATGATATCATATTTTACTGAAGTGGAGGGTTAGCGTTTCCTATGGTATGTGAACCGTTATGAATAGCAACTTACAATATTTAATTCAGTGGTTTATTTTGTCATTTACCATGCATCAACAGGGATGTAGGAACAAAGATACGCTTTCCCTGCCAGTCGCCAACGACAAAATAGAGAGTTATAGCCCGATTAAAATGTCTATATGTCTTAAATAATATGACACAGCTCCAATAATGCATCACGTGCCCTATTGCAGCGATTTTCTCCTCCAAAATATTGTGGTCATCAAAGGCAGCATTCATTTCATTTTTAGGTTACTGTGTTAGGTGCATGTATAGTACATGAAAAGATAAAACAAGGAAAACAAGAAGTCATTTACAATATAGGTCATGTGGGCTCTGTGAGCAGGGCAAGCTCTCAGACATCCTTACAGGAAATGTTGCATGATTCTTTATTAAGCTGTGAACTTAAACTTAGTGTAAGCGCTGCCTTTACTCGAATCTCTCAGACGGTTAATTAAAAGTGTTGTTAGGCCACGTGTCTTATGCCAAAAATACATTGCACGGGTGAAAATGATGGCAAAAATCAATAGGGTATGAATTAAAGGTCATGTTCCATAAAGATATTCTGTATATTTCCTACTGTAAATATATTAAAACTTCATTTGAACGAACGAGTTTTGATGTTTTTGCACCCTCAGATTCCTCATTTTCAAACAGGTGCATCTCAGCCATATATTGTCCTATCCTAATATGGAAAGATGAGATATTCAGCTCTCATGTGATGTATAAATGCCGGTTTCAAAAAATGGCTGTTTTTGTGGGCGCGAATGTGAGCTACCGAAAAGTTAATGCGTAATATGTAAAAAAAAAAAAAAATGTTTTACAGGAGCATCAGCACTATATTATCTAATAAATATCTCAGTTTCTATCTCACTGTTAGCATGTCTCCTGCGTTTGTTCAGAATACGACGCCGCACCGATTAAGCGGTTTACATAGGTTGTGAATTGTTCGCGTGGGTTGTTTGTACAACTGTATAATTCAGATTTACTGTACTCTCATGCTATGGCCTGATTAATGGCTGCATGTAAGGAATGCGAAGCACGTGCCGTAAAGTGACTGCCATATGCTGCCAGTCGCTCGCGACTAAATAGAGAGTTATAGCCCGATTAAAATGTCTACATGTCTTAAATAATATGACACAGTTCAAAAAATGTTCCACACGCCTTATTACAGCGATTTTCTCATCCAAAATACCGTCTGTGGTCGTATTAGCGGCGTCTATGTAAACACAGCCACCGTCTGATCTTTAATCACGTAACTGACAGCACGTGTGTCAGAACTCAGGTGCAGAATCGCAGCACCTCACCGGACCAGGTATAAATCATGTGTGATTACTGTAGCCAGGTAGCCTCTGGCTCTATATATGGAGATCTATTTATAACCCCATGTGTCACTGCCGCTGCTCTTTGCTATTTTGCAAGGCGCTGCAAATCTCCTTCGTCTCTGTTCTCGTTCTGTTCTCCAACCCATCCGTCCTCCGCCGCTTACCACCCGTCCCCATTCATCCAAGCTCTCGCACGTGAGAGCCGGAACAGCGGCACTGTCACTCTGAATGTGAATTCCAGGACCGGAATAAAGTATTATGTTTGGAAATATACAGGCGGAGCGGAGAGCCACTGACGTACGAAGAGTTTGGGTGACGGGCGCCCTTAAAACGGCCTGAAAGTTGCAGGAAACGGCGGAGAGTGCTCGTGCGTTGAATCCTGTTCGTGCAGCACACGCGACCACATTGTATAAGGATAATATACTTCATGCTTTATACTGCTTGTAATTCAAAAATGGTTTATTTTCTATTTTTGAAATACGGCATGTACTAAACAAGCCATTTTCAATCATTCGCTTATAAATTTCACAAAAAAGGCAAGAAACACACTGAATTAAAAGTCACATTTTAAAGTATAAAAGGCATAATAATTTTTATTTCTTTAATATTATTATTATTATTATTATTATTATTATTTTATTTATTTTCAGAGTAATACGCTTAAACAATTCATTTTTATTACATTTTATAGATTTTTTATTATACTTATATTTGATATTATACTAGTCTATTTTAGATTTTATAAAATAAAGATCAGTTTTTTTATGTGAAAGGTAAAATAAAATGTACTTTGGTTGAAATGAATACAATTTTGCTTTATTGTCTCAAACACTATGACCTATAAATCAAATTTAAATTTGGCATATTATAGCATCTGTTTAGTATCATTTTAATCTATTTGCATATTTCATATCATTCATGCATTGTTTTTACTTCAACTTTATTTTATTGTTTTATTGTTAGAGTAATATGCTTGTACATTACGCTTTAACTTTGTCATTTTATTTTGTCAAGTATGTTTCTACCAAAATGGTTAGTTTGGTTGAAATGAAGTTCATTTAACATTTTTGTCTAAATCATATAAATATATAATCAAGTAATAAACGGTGCGCTTGTTGAGGACTCCTGCTATATAACGCTGTCTGATTTTAAAAGTCAGCTCAGAAATGTGATAGCAGTGGTCAACATATACATTTGATGGTTCAAGACCATCTGCATAAATAATATGTCATTTGCACTCTTTCTTTTAATTTAAACGCGTACGAAGACATCAATCAAAATATGAATTAGCAAAGATTTTGTAATTCTGTTATGATATTAAAAATGACGGTTAACACCGCGCATTCCTCCGAAACACACGCACAAAACACATTAAATTAAAGGTTAGGCGTTCTTTTGTTTCGCGCAATAAAAGAAGAATAAAATCTTTTCGTTGTCTGCCAGTTCTTTTGCGAAAGAGGTCACAAGACTTTTTTTGTGTGTCAGGGAAAGAGAAAAGAAGAAGGAAAAAAAAAAAAAAAAACCATGGGGGAAAATTACCTGCCTTAATGCTAGTGGCAGCCTGTAATTTATGAGAATTTTTCATGAAAGCTCTGAGGTTAAGTAGGCAGGCCTTTTCAGTTCTGGTATTGACGTGTTTCGCCGCTCACAATGAGCGACTAAAATGGCAGTTCCTTTATGGACCGGCCGCGCTGTTGATTCTGAGCATCTGCACATACATTTCCCTTAAAGCCTTTTAAAATACCTCAAGTCTCAAAAGCAATATACAAGACTGGGGAAAAAAAAAAAGAAGAGAAAAGGCCGGAGATGGAAGAGAGAACAGAAAAGTGAGGGCAATTTATTAAGTGCTCTTAGCCTGAAAAGCAAGTTTTGTCCTGCATCTAAAATTAGACCGCAGGAAAACGGGAGTGAGGTAAGGGGTTGAGATGACATCAGCAGGGGTCAGCGGGGATGAGGACGTGAAAGAGTCAATGTTTAATCTGAGCCTGAGACACAGAGGTCAAACTCTGAGGTCCCAAATGACATAAGAAATAGTTAAATAAACAGCGCTTCTCTCCTTTTTTTGCTCTTAAATAAATAGTTTTAGGTCAAACTGGTAAATAACTGTTTGCTTGGAGTCAACGTGTACATTTTAAAATTGAAATTAAATGTAAAAATATTTAACTAAAACAAATGCATTATTTTTTATTGTAAAGTTTTTTTGTAAAAATCTTTGGCAGTGAATACATTTTAATGATTGTGCAATCAAAACAAAAAAACATATGAATATTACATATTATATATGTGTATATATATATACAGACGTGGACAAAATTGTTGGTACCCTTTGGTCAATGAAAGAAAAACTCACAATGGTCACAGAAATAACTGTTATCTGACAAAAGTAATAATAAATAAAATTCTATAAATGTTAACCAATGAAAGTCAGACATTGTTTTTCAACCATGCTTCAACAGAATTATTTAAAAAAATAAACTCACTAAACAGACCTGGACAAAAATGATGGTACCCCTAACTTAATATTTTGTTGCGCAACCTTTTGAGGCAATCACTGCAATCAAACGCTTCCTGTAACTGTTAATGAGACTTCTGCACCTCTCAGCAGGTATTTTGGCCCACTCCTCATGAGCAAACTGCTCCAGTTGTGTCCGGTTTGAAGGGTGCCTTTTCCAGACTGCATGTTTCAGCTCCTTCCAAAGATGCTCAATAGGATTGAGGTCAGGGCTCATAGAAGGCCACTTTACAATAGTCCAATTTTTTCCTCTTAGCCATTCTTGGGTGTTTTTAGCGGTGTGTTTTGGGTCATTGTCCTGTTGCAAGACCCATGACCTGCGACTGAGACCAAGCTTTCTGACACTGGCTAGTACATTTCTCTCTAGAATTCCTTGATAGTCTTGAGATTTCATTGCACCCTGCACAGATTCAAGACACCCTGTGCCAGACGCAGCAAAGCAGCCCCAGAACATAACAGAGCCTCCTCCATGTTTCACAGTAGGGACAGTGTTCTTTTCTTGATATGCTTCATTTTTTCGTCTGTGAACATACAGCTGATGTGCCTTGGCAAAAACTTCGATTTTTGTCTCATCTGTCCACAGGACATTCTCCCAGAAGCTTTGTGGCTTGTCAACATGTAGTTTGGCATATTCCAGTCTTGCTTTTTATGATTCGTTTTCAACAATGGTGTCCTCCTTGGTCGTCTCCCATGTAGTCCACTTTGGCTCAAACAACGGACGGATGGTGCGATCTGACACTGATGTTCCTTGAGCATGAAGTTCACCTTGAATCTCTTTAGAAGTCTTTCTAGGCTCTTTTGTTACCATTCGGATTATCCGTCTCTTAGATTTGTCATCAATTTTCCTCCTGCGGCCACGTCCAGGAGGTTGGCTACAGTCCCATGGATCTTAAACTTCTGAATAATATGTGCAACTGTAGTCACAGGAACATCTAGTTGCTTGGAGATGGTCTTATAGCCTTTACCTTTAACATGCTTGTCTATAATTTTCTTTCTGATCTCTTGAGACAACTCTTTCCTTTGCTTCCTCTGGTCCATGTCGAGTGTGGTACACACCATATCACCAAACAACACAGTGATTACCTGGAGCCATATATATAGGCCCAATGGCTGATTACAAGGTTGTAGACACCTGTGATGCTAATTAGTGGACACACCTTGAATTAACATGTCCCTTTGGTCACATTATTTTCAGTGTTTTCTAGGGTACCATCATTTTTGTCCATGCCTGTTTCGTGAGTTTATTTTTTTAAATAATTTTGTTGAAGCATGGTTGAAAAACAATGTCTGACTTTCATTGGTTAACATTTATAGAATTTTTATTTATTATTACTTTTGTCAGATAACAGTTATTTCTGTGACCATTGTGACTTTTTCTTTCATTGACCAAAGGGTACCAACAATTTTGTCCACGTCTGTATATATATATAAACAAACACATAAATAAATTAATTAATGAACACATTTATGAATTATAAACACCTAAATGAATAAACAACAACTACAAAAAAAGCAATGTTTGACTAAATGCATGAACGCTAAAATGAAATCCTAAACAAATTCACTAGTAAATAAATGCCTAAATAAACAAATGCATAAATATGTTATATATAAACACTTCACTCATTTCCAGTGCAAACTAGTTTGAGAACTGGATATGATCGTGTTCTTGAATTCAGCAATGTTAACTCTTCCCATCCTGGAGATGTGAACAACCCATTTAGTGTGTGTGTGAGTGTGTGTGTGTGCGTGTGTGTGTGTGAGTGTGTGTGGTCAACTCTTGCTGTGACACTTTTAGCTGCCCATGGGGCGCTTCCTGCTTCCATGTGCTCTGCTTCCTGCGTGATGGGTATGACCAGAATAAAAGCAGAATGTATAGCTCCTACCCATACAAATATAGAGCGAGGCCTGAGGGACGAGCCTGGCAGAGGTGGGACGCATCACTTCCTGTCCACCGCTCAACATACACGCAATGCGTAAACACACAACGACTGTGACACAAAATTATAGTAAAAAATACACGAAGACACAAAGATGCCACTCAAATATCAGCAAACGCCGCAGGGTGAAGCATATACTGTATGAACTCCATCTCTGAACTTCATCACAAAATATGACAAAAATGATGCGTTGTTTATTTGCCACAGGCCTTAAGTCGACATTTCTAATTCGGGAAGACCTGAAAGAATGGAACAGATAACTAATATTAAAAATTTGCAAACAATCGTTTCAAAAAACTGCACCTTTTCTCTCTTTGTTTCCATTCTGGCGCATTCCTCCTGCATCTCTTTTGTTTGTGCATATCTCTGCTCTGTTTGTTCTGTCAGGGTCTTGAAGAGATTGACGGTTCTGACAAAGCCAATCAGCTGCTCGACAGCAAGGTCACTTGTCAGGCGCGGCTTTTGATTGGCTGCAGGTAAGAAGAGTCTCGTTTGATAGGCGACAGCTTCATTTCACCAAGGGCGACTTGCTGCTGAAATGGGTGATTAAATCTTTTTGTAAACATTAACGAGATATAGAGGCGTACGTATGCACGCTTGTGTGATCTTGCACGTGTTGCTCGTGTATAGGGGGCACAAAGTGGCCAAAAAAAATAATAACAATAATAAACTGAAAGTAAACAAATAAACGGGCAAATTCATGAATGAATGAAAAAATGCACGACAAATAAATATTCAAAAATGCATTAATTAAGTTACTGAACAGATTTATGAATTACAAATAAATGGCTAAACAAATGTAGAAAGTAACAATCGAAAAAAGCAAGGTTTAAATGAATGCATGAGTAAATGCATGCGAGTCAAAATTTACAAAAGTTATTTTATGTCCATAGAAAGCACTTTAAATGTAAGTAAAGTTTCTACGTTGAAGGTTCAAATAGGTTTTTGGAGATTAAAATGTTCAAATTTGGTTGAAATAATGTTACATTGTCATTCAGTGTAACGCAATATGTATGTAAAAAATTTTTGCATCAACAACTGCACAATTGTTGGGTCTCGGGTCTCATCACCTGCCTCTGGGCTGTCATTGTGTGTGTGTGTGTGTGTGTGTGTGTGTGTTGTATCTCCACCCCTACCTGTTTCCGGCTAGTTAGCGCTCACCTGGTTCTTGTTATCCTCATTATCTCCCCTTTATAACTCCTTGTGTTTCACTCTCTTTTGTTAAAGTAACATATTGTCTCGTCTCCTCTTGTTCTGGCTCCTCTTTGTTGCCAGTTGGTTCCTTTGCAGCTTGCTGTTCTCATTGTGGATTATAAATCTCCATCGCATGCTATTGGACCACTCCCGGCTCTCTGAAGGTTTCACTTGATCAGATTTGGGAGCAGCCTGTCTTGCCCGCGGCTGATACGTCACTTGGACTGTCTGCTGAACTTGCTATACACCCTATAATCACTGTTCAGTAAAGTTACTGTCACCCGCATCTGAATCCAGTCTATTTCTCCTGACACACAATAAACAACGGAACAAAATAATCATACGTAAACATAATGAATTCATGTAAACAAAATAAATAAATGCACGATTAATGCTTAAATAAATGCATCAATGAATGGGAAACACTTTATTTTCCGGATACACCTATTAGCATGCATAGTACTAAAATATTAGTCATTTATTAGTGCTAATTAAGCACATATT
This sequence comes from Puntigrus tetrazona, assembly GCF_018831695.1. Taxonomy (NCBI): domain Eukaryota; kingdom Metazoa; phylum Chordata; class Actinopteri; order Cypriniformes; family Cyprinidae; genus Puntigrus; species Puntigrus tetrazona. The sequence goes on along the minus strand of NC_056705.1, from coordinate 11,506,827 downwards.
AACGCCTTATTCTGCATGACCTTAATCTACATCCCTAATCCTACCCAATACCTAAACTTAAAAACTACTTTACTAACAAGTTAAGAATTTAGGGAGAAGTCGTAATTCATAGTTAACAAGTGTTACCTATAGTGTTACCAATGAATGCATAAATAAAAGCATAAATAATTGATTAAAACAACAAACATAAATACATTTCAGCCTATTAGCAGTATGCTAATACTAGCATGCATGCGGCAGAAACATCAAGCTCTGTTGCTTGTATGGCATACATGGGTTTAAACCAAGACTAAATCAAGTGCATTGGGACAAATTGTTCCACTGGGTAGGAGGGATGTTAGGTAGCTGGTTCAAACCCCGTAAGCTCCATTGTGCTGGAGTACGTTGCTCCGAGTGGATTGTCTTTTTATAAAAAGCTTGCACCGTAATGGCCGTAGTTTTAGCGAAGCTGTAATACTGAAACGGAGGACAACAATGAATTTAATCCTATTGCTGTGGCCGGTTGTCTCTGACAGCACATGGGAACAATGAGCCTGAGGATGCGTTTGGGCTGATGGTGAGAGGTTTACCCGTGATCAGACTTGTTTGGTCTGTGGCTTGTAGGAGGCCGGGAGAGTAAGTCCAGTCACGGCAGGGGGGGGCATCTGTGCACATATGTTTCCTGAGCCTCCCACTGCCTCAGCATCCACCGCAATTACTATCAACACCAGTTGGCCAAGGACGATGACCACCCGATCATGCACACGTCTCTCATCCACGTTCACAAACAACCACCAGCAGCTGCTTTGGATATTGTATGAAACTGTGTACTATACATAAAAAGACATAGGAAACCCCAAAGTATCACAGAGAGATGATACATCACCTTGATGATGCATTTTAAGTATTTTTATAGGATTGGAGGAAAGGTAATAGGTAATATAGGAATGAATGCAGACTAGAGTCAAACCTGTGACAGCACTTTACAACATACGAAAAGAGGCATGAACATGATGACTAAATGTAACGGTTATGCAGAAGATCAAAATAAAATAAAATAAATGATTGTACACATGCTTAATTAATTAAATAAATAAAATAATAAAAACATATAAATACAGAAATAATTTAATATTTTAAATTATTTATTCATTCATTAAATTAATCTTCTAATTATTAAATAAAAATAAATATATACCATTAATTTGACATCACATTACGTTAACGTTTTTTTCAGCCTTTCTGGGGTTTTTTTAGAGTACATGCATACGCTTAAATACTTTACGTGACATTTATGGTATATAAAATCTTCCAGCTTTGCCTTAGAAATAAAATATGGATTCTAATGCCCGAAACATTATTGCTGTGTTAGTTATGATAAATATCTTTGTAGCCACAGCTAATTTGATTAGGATTTATAGTAAGTATAAGCAATCCGAGAGCAACTAAACCGCTACAATCAAACTCACAGGTATTCAAATGAAGCAGAACGCTAGCATTATAATGTCCGCTACCTAGTTTATATGTACTCACATCTCGCTTCTTAAAACCGAGGTAGCTTTTCTATACTCGAACAACATAAGAACTGAATGTCTGCTGGTCTGCGGATCTGCAAAGACCTGAACAGCGCGAAGAAAAACATCTCAATCCCGTCCAAACCGATGCAAACGTTAGCAAACATCAAACCAGATGAAAGCTCCGGCTGCAGAGTTTAAAATAAACTTCATCCAGAGCAACGCGCCAGGGCACTGCATGCGATTCATTGTTTTGGCCTCCAAAGATGGATGGCAGGAGTAGATTTTGGACTCGGAGCGATATAACTTATTGCTCACTTTCCTTTCGCTGAACACACTGAAAACATTGGAGGTATTATAAACGTGTGGGGGCTTAAAAAGAAAACTTTCATTTCTATCTGAAATGTTACTTAGCAAAGCCAAACTACATACTGAGCAGACCGAACCTGATGTATTTTGAACCAGATTCAACCAAGCAACCCACTATGAATGTGATGGATACTTGGCGAGCAGACATTCGATTTTAATACAACGGTTAAGACAGGGAGCTTTTCCTTTCACCGAGGACAAGGTTAAACCTTAAAAGGTTTGCATGAGACGGACGCAATATCTTGAACTCACGAACTGCAGAAACTAAAAGCTTTACCTTCCTATGACTGTATAACAGCCTCCAAGGGGAAACGATGGAATACATCAAGCGTGTTTTGTCCACACAAGTATCTTGACCCAGGCGACCCTTAAAAGGCTTAACCTTTGACCTCTGACATTGGAAAAGCACTTATTGCCTTCTGATAATCAAAACGCGTTGTTGTTGAGTGGCGCCGGGTTCGATGGCCGTGAGGTAAGAGGCCTGAAATACATCTGAACACAGACTGCAACCTGGGAAATTACATGCTTAGAGGTGAGGTCACTTTGGAGAAGGACACAGGTGCAGAGCAACAACGCTAAAGCCTTCAGCTCTTCAGCTCTTCAGCGCAGCTCCAAACAGCCTGATAAGAAAAACCTTGAGGACACAATGGCGGGATAATATGGGTGGACAAAATGGCTTTTGGGATACAGCAATAAAGTAAGGCCGTGATGAATGCATAAGGGCTGTTTCTCTGATTTTGTTAGTTTTTAGACATTTTAGACAGACCAATTTTTACATTAATAATACAGAACATACAGCAATAATAAAAGGCAACAATGAATTAATCTGTGCAGTTTTTTGTCTGATACTTTTTATACATTCAAATAATACATTATTTTATAAGATTTATTATATTAATAATATTTAATACAGAATGGCTTCTGGGATATTAGCTGCATTTATAAGTGCTATTTATTTTTATTATTTATTTATTAATATATTTATTTTTAGCTTTTGTGTTTTGTTTGTCCTAGTTATTCAATCGAATTGTTATTTAATTGCAACTTTACCCTTGCCAGTAATAGTGAATGAAAAAATTGATTAGTAATTAAATAAAGATAACAAATATAAAAAATATCAATAAAAAATGTAATAAAATATAACACAAAAAACAACATCAACATATGTTTATTATTATAAATAAATAAAATAGAACAATTAAAAATAAAATAATCAAAAATAAAATACAGCAATAAAGCCAAAAATAAACCATATATATATAATGATAGAAATTATTAGTCAATCTGATCTGTGTATCTGTTACTTTAAAAATAAAATGGTCTGCTTCATGATAATAACAGTAGCATATGAAGCCACTGCAATAGCATTATGAGAAACAATATTAATGTTATTTCAGTGATTTCAATATAAGGGATTTCAAGAGTTAGCTTCATACTGTAAATTAAAACATATACATGCAATATTCGTCACTAGATTATAAGTCAAATTATGACTAAATAGAGCAGAGCAAACTAAGGCATAAAAAATGCATTAAAAACTAATTAATCCACATCAACACCAAAATAGGGGAAAACAGGACGTTATTTTATGCCCTGGCCGATGAAATAGAAACTGCTGAAAGAACATGAAGATATCTTTTACAAAGTGATTAAACAGTTTCACCTCTGATATCAGTGCTTCAAAATGTAAAGCCACAGGAAGTCTAGCCACTTAAAAAAGGGTAATATTTGTATTTGCTAATTATACAAAGCAGACAGTTGTAATGATGTGCAGTCCCGCCATCGTTCATGGAGAGAGAGAGAGAGAGAGAGAGAGAGAGAGAGAGAGAGAGAGAGAGAGAGAGAGAGAGAGAGAGAGAGAGAGAGAGAGAGAGAGAGAGAGAGAGAGAGAGAGAGAGAGAGAGAGAGAGAGAGAGAGAGAGAATACTGCAGCGACAGACAAACTCTAAAGCACCAAACAGGCCAGCGTGGTGCAATCCTCCTGACATTTTTCATTGTGTGTAATTGCCATTCATTCACTAATGGAGTGCATTGTGTCAGTAATGACAGGAAATGTCAAGTCCCCAACCCGAGTAGGGGTTCGTCGCAATTGTTTGCCTTTTCACATGAATATACACATGCGTTTCCCCCTGGAAAGGGGAAGAAAGAAAGGTATGGCGGTGTTGTCACTGGAGATCCTTACTGCCATTTTCAAGATTGTGTTAAGCCTTATTACTTTGCATTCATCATATTTAATTATGCTGTGGTATGCAAAGTCATAGTACAACCCATCATTTTCTCCACCGTCACAGTGAAAGGTGAAGGACATCATTTGAGAGTAAAATGTCATTCGAGAAGTTCGCGTTCGTGTTTTGAAACCTTTGAAACCTTGCAAAATATTGGAACAATAAAAGCTGTAATTTGGTTCGTAAAAATTGAGAAACGAGAAAATAACAAAGCCGATTACAATCAGATCAGAAAGCGCGTTTACGGTTTAAAATTCTGAACACATTAAAACCGAATGTAGAAGTGGTATACAAAATTTTAATTAAATCGGGAATAAACCTTTATAATATAATAAAAATGTTGCATGTTGGAAAAACAAAAGATTCTGCACAGGAGTATGGAAGCTCTTTCAAAAGGTACTCAAAGCATTCTCACAATTACACAAACCTTTTATTTCAGAAATCAGATTTTTATTTCTAATTTATTTCTAGGTAAATATCTTAACCTAACCTTTTAATGCAAATTATTGTATTAAAGTGCCCCTATTATGGATTTTTAAAAATGAACTTTTAATGCAGTGTGCAGCATCCTGCAAAGTTTTCAATCTGAAAGTGCACCGTGTATAAAGTTATCGTCTCTCAAGAGAAAGAGTCGACTTTGAATCGTTGAAACGAGTCATTTGTAAAACGAATCCCAAGATTTGAAGACGTTGAGGGTTGACATGAAATAGTAACATATTGCCCGCCCACTTGTTGGTCTTTTCACGTTGGTCCGAATGATAATTCATTCTTTGCCAGTAGCTGCCTCTTTTTGCACATTAAAAATAACGCTTTCCACAGTAACGCCGTACACAAAGCAGTGCACTCGAACACTGACAAAAACAGGCATTACAGGCATGATGAGATGAAAAAGAGACCAATTGACCAATCACTGCAGATTGGCGTCACAAAAGGTTTGGAAAATTAATCATAAATTGAAAAATGTTTTTTGATCTTACATGCATATCAACCCGTGACCCAAAAGCAAAATATGAACCTTTCATATGAAACTTTAAATTACAAAACGACAAAAAAAGGAAGAATTTTCAACAGTGGTCTTATATTTTTGAAACTTTAAATGTATTTGCACTTGACAAATTATCCAGCGATGCACAAACCCAACATATTTTTGCAGGGATTGGCATACAATCCTATAAAACCACTTTTTGTTTTCTTTGAACGATTTCTAGTGCCTGCATTTTAAAACCCACATACTTAAGAGTTTAAAACCTTTTCAGAGGTATTTGCTGGCTTGATGACATACCCTGGCCGACATAGACCATTGGCCCTGAACCAAATTGGTTTGTCCTCTGTTCTGATGCATTATGGGGAAAAAAGAATTGAAAACAAGGGGACCGAGAGGTACCGAGGTCCACTTTGTGCTCCTGATTGTATTGAGAATGAGACCCCAGCAACATGCACTCCAGCCTGGGCTACAAACAGAAAATCAATACAGTGCAATTAAGCACAAAGCAAAGCTCAGAGGAGAAGCAGCAAGATTTATTTATTAAATTCAAACTCCTACGGCTACGGAAGTTAATTTGGCCTGGGTGCTTTGATAGAGCCACTTCTATACTAAGGATAACTGCTTAGTGAAACATGGGCACACGGGCGAAGAGTACTGAAAATAAATCACGATTCATAATAACAGATTAGTTTAGTGGAAAAGAATAGTTGAGATTTGTTTTCGAAAAAAGTATATTACGCTCACCACGGCAAAATTTATTTGATCAAAAATACACAAAAAAACAGCAAAATTGTGAAATATTATTACAATTTAAAAGCTCTGCTTTTCATTGTAATATGTTGTAAAACGTAATTTATTTCAATGATGCAAAGCTGCTTTTGTAGCATCATTACTCCACACAATATTCCAATATGCTTGCTAGCGGCTTAAGAAACATTTCTTACTATCAATCTTCAAAACAGTTGTGACGGTGATTAATTTTGTTGAATCTTTTTCATGATGAATAGAAAGTTCAAAGGAACACGTTTTATTTGAAATGGAAATCTTTTTACAACACTGTAAATGTCTTTACTATCACTTTCAATCTATGTAATGCATCATTGCTGAATAAAAGAAAAATAAACAGCTGACCCCGAGTTTCAAATGTAGTGGACTCTGAATGGCACCTTTGAATGGTTGAAAAGAAGCTAGTCATTTACATTTAATCACTGAGCAGACACTAAAACGACTCAAAAAATCAGTAACATCACAAGCAATTTATCATTAATGATTTAACAATATTGCACAAGTCAGCACTATAACAATGCTGAGTTGCACAAGTAAGCTAGTCATGGACCATGCATCATGCTCAAACATATATATATATATATATATATATATATATATAATATATATATATATATATATATATATATATATATATATATATATATATATATATATATTTTTTTTTATTATTATTATTTTTTGACGTAAATTAAATGGTTATTAATTGTCTTTCGACTCAATTATGAAATTTACTAGCAATTTTTGAGTGAAAATTCTTTCTGCATTTTCTTCCGTCAAGCATTCGTTAATGTCTCCCAAAATATCCAAAGGCCAGTTGACCACATCAAGCCAACCCTGCCATTTTGGTGCAGGAATTATGGGTAAACAGAGAGAAGCGGACAATGTTAAAAACGAAATCATCATTAACTCAGCCTCGCGTCACTCCAAATCCTTTGTGACTTCTTTTCACCCAAATATTAGATATTTTGAGGAACAACGTTAGAACCCATTGATTTCCTCTGTATTGTCAGAATAAAAATCAAACATTGAGAGGCATCTCAAAATGCCTTCCTTTATGTTTGACAGAAGAGCGAAGGTCATCTGTTTAACAATACTCCCCGACGTCCGACATTACCGCTACAGTCTAGCTTCAACACCTGTACGGAAACAATCGCTGGACCAACCTTGCTCTCACGGACTCATAATGAAGCTGACAAGGGCCTTTTCATTCCCAGCTGGTACTGAAGAAGTGAAAAGGCCCATTTTGTTGTCTAGAGTTGATTGACGTCCGCTTACCAACGCGGTTCTAATGGGTCTGTGAGTTTCCATTTGACAGTGGTGCGTAATGAACGACCTTGCGCTCGCGCACACACCGCCTCAGCCGGCACCCCAGAGAAATTAGAGGCCTCGTGTCGTTGTTTTGGTGAACCTTGTTTCTTTTCTCCCTCTACATCTTGTCTTTCTCTAGCGCTCGGCCTCTCTCCCTCCTTCCGCGGCCGGCTGTGAAGAATTTGATACAGGTCCGGGTGTGGAAGCAAGGGGCGAGTAAATGAAATATTGATCCGCTGCTCCGTGGCCTTGCCTTCACCTTGTCCCAGCGCTGTGAGTTACCGACTTTTTCCGTTCTGCTTGTAATAGGAATTATTACAGAGGGCCTGGGCGAGTAATTACTGGGCATGGCGAAGGGGAGGGCCCCTGTCGTATATTTCTGTAAAGAAGTTATTTACCGTGCCTTCTCCAAGACCAACCTGGCCCTTTTCCCTGTCGCTCTCCATCCGGCCCCTGTCTTTCTTAACCTTGATTCAATTCTGCTAACTACCATTAATCATCTGAGCTGTCTGGGGAAGTTTATCAAAAGCAAAAAGGGGGGCGTGAAAGGGTCGGACGGAAGAGGAGTGTGCGCTGCGGCGTTTGACATTGCTTCTAAATTTAACAGTTGTGGAGTTTGGGCTGAATTGACCCCCGTAGGACGGTCTAAATTGCAATTCATAGAAATACAATTAATGCACTTCATTAGTTTAAAGAGGTCACGCGACGCGATTTCAAATGTTCCTTTCTCTTTGGAGTGTTACTTGCTGTTCGTGCACAGAAAAGATCCCTAAAGTTGCAAAACCAAAAAAGATATTTATAAAAGTTATAACTTGTTCACGCTCTAAGTAATTATTCTCGCTGTAGTGTTGCTGCCGGTGGACGAGAGGGGCGGAGTCAGCAGAACTCATTAGCATTTAAAGCGACATGGACTATAAAACAGCTTGCCGAAAACAGAGATAGGTAAAAACTATCATTGAGAGATTTTAAACCAAAGTATGTTATAGACTTTTTATAGGGTTTAAGCTGTCCGTATTGAAGTATCTAGACGTTTGGTTAAACAATCATGACCCGATAGAAAAATAAAATGACCGTAAAAGAAGAGCCATTGTTGGCAATGCTGAAATTTTCAATTCAATTCTATAAATAAATAAATATGAACAAATGACCTTTTAAAATATATTCAAATAGAAAAAGCTTTATTTTACATTATAATAATATTTCACAATTTTACGGACTTGACTTTAAAATCTGCAGTTTTCCTGAACATAACATAAAAAACAATGTTTACAACAATGTTATTATTATATAATAATTATTATGGCAACGCCCAATTAGTTTGAGTTTAAATTTGTTTTAACTTTTAGTGGTAATTCATACTGAAATATGAAATTAATTATAATAAACTACACAACTAAAATTTCTTGCCATTTCGATTCATTTTAATAGTTTTTTTCTCAGATTCATATTAAAAATCCACATTCTGTTCAAATTTTATTTGCCTGGTCCGGTCATGGTGTGAGTGTGGTTCAATCTGAACATGCATTTTTGCAGCGTGTGTATGTGTGTGTGTGTGTAAGCATGCACCTGCTGCCATATGTATGAAAAAAGACTTGGAAAAAAAAGGTCTATGTTGGTGTTGATGTATACCAGCGTCGCTTCTGGAAGAAATGGCCGTTTATTTGGCTGATAGATCGAGCGCACCAGTGCCCTTGCTTTGCTTTGCAGGAAGGAAAGGGTGCGTGTTGGATTGGGCCATGTACGAAGGTCACTGTCGAGAATAGATCTGAGGTTAGTGGGGGATTCATCTTGGGTACGTACCCCTGAGGGGAAGATATGACATCCCAACTTAACCTTTTCCTGTCTTACAACGGTCTCTTTCCACAGAACACCATGTATTTATATAGCATACATGCTCTAGAGTCTACACTAAATGGCTTCGAGAGCGAGATCCACTTGGGGACATGATGCATTAGATTAATAATTCTAATGCAACTCTACTCCATTCCTAGCCAAACAGTCTATCCTTGTCTGATTTCTTTGGCCTTTGGGACTTTAACTTGCCCAGACTGCCAACCACATTGAAAATATTTGTTATGCTCATTCAACTTGAAAGGGTGTACAGAAGTTTAAAAGTTGGAGCGCTGAAGTACAAGAGCAAGAGAGTGGAAGATGTTTTTTTTCTAATGCGGCACGGAGAGGACAGGACCTGATTTGATTCATTTGTAGAACGAATGAGAGGATAAAAGCAATAGAGATGGAAAACGAGGGGGAGGGAAGAGAGTCAATAAGGTATGAGTGATGAGTGGAGAGAAATCAGGATCAAGGGCAGATGGAGAAAAAGACTAATGGATATAAAAGAACAGGAGAGGGAGAGAGAAAAAAAAGCACAAAACTTTACTTAATAGTGAAAATGAGGACTTGAAGAGATTTAATGGCATATCTGCAGATGACCTAGACATTTAATGCAATTTTATAACAATGAGGTTATTTTTAAAAAGATTTCATTCTAAATACATTATGAAATGTTATTAAGCTAATATCAATAGGAGTTAAAAAGTGGCTTGCACCAAACCTAGTGAGGTTGACCTTTGAGGTTATAGAATTCAGTAAAGCGTGACATCTGAGTTCTTCATGAAACAAAACACAAAAGAGTAATTAACAGTTGCTTATTTCAAACCACGCTAAGGCGTATGTGCTGCTGGGGGGTGAAACACTCTTACTAAACTACACAATTTCAGTTGTCACGATGATGTCAAATGCGCAACGATATTTAAAATGAAGGATTTTGTATGAGTTGAGTAAACTTAAAATTTGAAAGCAGCAAGAACACTTTTTTAAAGTGGAATTATGTTATTAATCAGAACGCATCATGCTCATGTCTCTAATGCATTGTTAACAAACCAGTCTGTCCTCCGACAAAAAAAACGACCCTGTAGGTTGTTTGTGCAAGTACCTTACACAACCTGCGTTTTTAAGTTAAGTAAAATAAAGACGTGTCGTGTAGCATCTGTCCTCATGAAACAGCGTATGACTGTCAGTTCCAATCAAAAGGCATGTTTTGTTTAAATACCGATCCCACGGTAAGTAAAACATGGGTGTGCGATTTTAATATATTTGATTGGTTGTATTTCAGGGATTTGAGCACACGACCTATACTGACGTATCGGTTGGAGGACACAGTCTCGATCAATGACTCAGTGACCGAGAACAGCGAGCGGGTAGCAAGAATGTGAATCGAGGTTTTAATATTTTTAGTTTAAATCAAGCTATATATGTGATGTGTTGGTTTTAATGAACAGTGGTCTATTATGTTTGAATCACGGCTTCAACAAACTAACCTCATAACCCCTTATTTAAAAAAAAAAGTTAAATTAAAAAATTCATAATAAACAGCAGTATGTGCTGAATATGTAATATTATGGACAAGAGATAAGAACCACTTTCTTTTAAGTTGATACACTGAAATAATCTGTTCAAAGCAAAACAATATAAATCACTTTGAATCATAAATAGTAACTTAACAAGCTCAAGCACAATATTAGTAATATTTGTATTAGAATGCTTTCTAAAGGATCATGTGACACTGAAGACAGAACGCTGAAATGATTCAGCATACAAAAATATTTCACAACATTGCTGTTTTTACTATATCTTTATCGATATATGCAGTCTTGCTAAGTAGGAGATCCCAGAGTCCAGATTTTTGTACATCTTCAATACATGACCAACTAATACCAAGCATTCGATACAAGAGCTACTGTTATGATGCTACAAACATCTCCAGGCTGCTCTCAATTTACAGAATGCACATATTGATAGAGGTCAAGACAGAAAGAGAGAGCTCCACTAAAAGCCTCTTCTTCAATTCAAGCGAAGCTGCACCTTTGATTTTTTTTCTCCTCGTGGAGCCTGTCCAGAACTTGCCCTTCTAACAAGATCAAGTCCACTGCTCATAGATTCCATTACCCTCTTCTCAATTAAATTACATCTACATTTGTGCAGGTTAAGGACCGGCGCATGCTGCCAAGACTGCGACTTCATTGGACGGAAAGAGATCCTGGCATTCGCCCTCCCTGACACGGGAACGAGCGCAAACAAACCAAGAACACGAGGAGAGCAAGAGAGAGAGAAGAAGGGGGAAAGTAGAGAATAGAAAATCAATAGAGCAGGAAAGCAGGGATGAAGATTGAAGGGTGGGAGAGACAGACAGAGAGAGAGGGTGAACGGGAGACCACCGACGTCTCAGATGCGTCTGACTGGCAATCGCCGAGAGCATATCGATGAAAGTCGGCAGGGAGAGGTTCGGTAGAGGTGACCCAGCGGCAGTGAGCGTCTCTGGGGATGCGCAGAAGAAGTCTGCCCTGTCAGATGGGTCTGAAAGTAGAGGTTATTGAGGCCTGTCTCCCCTTAGCAATTCCCATCGCACCATTCAAGTGTGCATGTATGTGTGCGGGCATCTCTGTGCTTTTGGAAGCATTGCAGACAGCCCTTCAGGGACCCGCCAGAGCCCATCCGGAATTCTTTTATTTGGTCAAAAGCTGCGACACTAAAGCAATGAGGTGAAATGCTTGAAGGCCAAAGTCTATGGCTGCCAGGATACAGCACAATATCTCAAAGTGGGTCTGAATTAAGAAATGCTATGAAATCTCCGCGGAGGACAAATGAAATTTACTTGAGATTAAAAAGGGACATTGAATGGTTTATTGCTACATGTGCAGTATGTTAACATTCAGTCCTCATATAGGCCTGTTCACCTTCAGTCTTTTTCAAAACCTACGTTAGTTTGCACTCACACACCTTCTGACAAATCTTAAATTGCAAATATATAAAATTGTGTGCTGTCAAATGATTAATCAACATTAATTGCATCCAAAATAAAGCTTGTGTTTACATAATATATGTTTATATACAAAAAACACTAAAAAACATTTTTAGAAGTATACATTTTTTTATAAATACTGTGCATGTAAATGCATGTGCGTGTATTTATATATAAATAACAAATACACACTCTACATAAACATATTATGTAAACACAAACTTTTATTTTGGATGCAATTAATTATGATTAATTATTTAATAAATAATTACAGCACTAATTAAATAGTTTTTATATTATTAATTTAAAAAGAATAATTCTACTTCCTTACCTTCAATTCAATTCTGCATCCTGCGTGCAAACTCACGAACTGAATTTTAACTCTGCAAATTTAAATAGATATTGTTAATTAATATTTAAAATAAATAATGAACGCTTAATTACATAGAGAGACAAGTAGATCAAATATTCTAATATTTAAAAAAAAAATCAATTCAATTTCCAAGATAAACAAGTAACAAAATAAAGAGGTGTAGCAAAACTTAAATTACCATTAAAAAAGTAAAATGCACCTTCCAGCCAGACCTCCAACGCCATCTGGACCTCCAGGAACGGGTTTGGAGGTATATATACTATCTTGGCATTATTTTGATGTTAAAACCCAGATTTAAAATGATATGTAGCATATAACTTCATCTTAGGGTTGTCACTATATGACATATTGCTTATATAATGCTGAAAAGTTAAATGGTTTTGCTCTAAACCTCCTACAGCTTCATCCCTTTCTTGTATGCTATCAATGCTATTAACGTCAGATGTACTGTATATGCTGGTTTTATCACAACCTGCTTTGGGAGGCAGAAATTGAGCCACTGCTTGAAACATTTCAGAAGTTAAAGTGACCTACATTCGCCATCTTGCAAGCTTACTTCCAAAGCAACACTAATGAATATTTCCCTTTGAGTGAGCGAATAGAAAACATAATCCCACTCTCATTTACACAGATAGTCGTTGCACTGAAGTTTGATCGTATTTGCTGATGAGTAATTTTAACCTTGCTTTTTTTTTATTGTACATGTATGTTAAATGTCTCAACCTTCAGCCACCATAATAAAGGAATAGTTCACCCAAAAATAAAAATAACTGCATAATTTACTCACCTCCAAGCCATCCTAGTTGTATATGCCTTTCTTCTTTCAAACGAACACAGTCTGAGGTTTTTTTGGAAATCTGCTAACATGTGTTAACCCCCCGAGGCGTATAGGTTAGTTTTACGATGGATATATACGGTTTGTGGTTTATACTTCAAAATAGCGGTTAGTATCCACCGGCATTACCAAACTTGGAAGAGCCATGATAAAAAATAAAAAAAAAAAATCTCTATGATCGTCTGAAAGAAGAAAGTTATATACACCCAGGATGGCTTGGGGATAATTATGGGGAAATTTTCATTTTTGAGTGAACTATTCCTTTAAGAATGAGCCTAATAGGCAGATTTAAAGCATTAGTAGAGTGCAAATCAGTATTGCAAATATAAAAACTAATGTAGGGAAATAAAAATTGCATCTATGCAGACTTTTTTTTATTTTGCTCTAGTGTTAATGTTAGTGTGAACTTGCAGTGAATTGACAAACCACCTACTATTAAATTATGACTACTTAAACTTTCTTACTTATTGATTGATTGATTGATTATATTTACTTGTAACATGCATGACAGGTATGACTATGAAAGCTGTATTGACGCTAGATATAGCCAGGGATTAAGCGATTGTATTCGAGAGTAAACTATGGCTGTTTTTGTTTTTCTTTTTGCTGGTATCGAAGAGTAACAAAAGCTGTTATCAGTGCCAATTAATCAGCAAAAACGATAAATCATTTGACCTCTAGCGTGTACCGTGACCGTCAAGCTTACCGGAGTCCCCCAAGGCTCAATAACAGGTCCTCTTCATTTTCCAGCAATGCTGCAGGTCTCATTCTGCTCTATCAGCTGGATCAAAGGGGGCTGGTGGAGAAGATTACCCGGTAAAGAGTCTCTTTTGCAGGCCCTGGAACAGCTGGCAGGCGGGGGTCCTGCAGGGGTCTCTGGAGTCATGCTGATGGCAGAAATGGGGAATAGGATGGACACAGATGATGAGATGGTGTCCACAAGGCTGTTACTGATAGTCCGCTCACAAATGAAGCACATCTGAGAACCCTAAGGGCAAAAGAGCAAGGATGCAACAAAGTCACATCATGCATTTTATGATGCTCTACATTATGTTTAGCAGCTCGATATGGGTAGATATATTTGCAGCACGCCTGTTCCAGATGACATCCTGGACAATTTCAGACTAACAATGGTGTTTGTGCGAGAAGTGTTGTGCCGTTGAGACAGAAGATATAGTTAGAATGGAATACAGCCGGGGGCTAGATGTCACACTTTTTACTACAGAGAAATCTTTTAAGGGTGGACTCATTTTTGAAAGTCATTTGATGCGTTTTATATGTTTAAATATGTTCAAATATAGGTTTAAATGCATTGACCTTAAACACTTGGTTAAAAAACGGCCAGGGAACTCTTCCACTATTATTCCATTATTCATAAAAAAATATTGAATCGAGAGAATGTGTCATTTACTGTCACAATGACACAGTTTTCATGATAATTTCTTCTTTTAAAATGTGAATAAGTGTTAAAACAAATTGTTCACTTTCCACGTAAAAGAAGAATGAAATGCTGCATTTATTAATAACATACACACAAAGGTATTTTTAGTCTCGGGTATTTTAAGTTTTATGCTATTCAGTGTCTTTTGTTATAATTTTACTGGGTAAAAACTAAATATGAAAATGGAATGGCAATCTGCCTATTTAAATGGCCGGACCAGACATAACACGCAACACGAAACAATTAATAAAACCGTTATTTATTTATGACTCAACGCCAAGCAGCTACATTCGTGGCAAGAGGAAACCAGGCAAGCTGAGATAGTATGGTAGTATATAATTTCAAACAAACCCAGTGTCCTATACTTCAGGCAGCATTCAAAGTGTCAGCAGTCACACATGGCACCTCATCACCTCCAGCCGTCTCCCTTGACACCCTTTCCTTGGGCAGGAGACAATTTAAAGCGAATCGATAGCTGCTCTCCCTTGTAGCGCGGGAGGCAGGATGGCGATATCCCTGCCTCTCCCTGTCTCACCTCATTGGCATTTTCTATTTCCATTCCATTTTCAGCTAAATGCCGTTTGGCCTGTATTAAGCCCTGAACACAGCCGTCACTAATTCAGCACACAGAGAGCGCTGGAGCCGGGTTGAGTGGGCTTACTGCTTGGGTGGAGCGCAAATGGATTTAATACCATTCCACTATGAGCTTACCTGTTGGGCAGCATTTTAAGTCCTCAAAGCCTGTTCTGCATCCCTAAAGTAGGTTTGCTGGGGATTATTTAACATTAACATTTAAAATGAATTGGCAAAGCCCTCATGAAATATTCATCCGTTCATTAGATTTTCTAACTAGGAATGATATTGTCGACATCATTTTTTAATTGACAAATGTGCAGTACATTAATGTCAGAATGTCTCATTTAGATTTAACATTCTGGATTGGTTTCAAACTTTTGGAACGACTTTATTATGTAAAAATTTATTTTACAGCCAGGCTGTAAATGCAGCCATCGCTCCTTCCAAGTTTATGCAATATTGCATAGTTTACAGTCTCCTGGAACAGTTTCATTTTTGTCTGCATGAGGTATTTTGCGTGTTTGTCAAGAGCTGCATTGCTTTATTAAAACATAATGAATTGATATTCTCTAAGATATTCTTTCTACATGGCACAGGACTATTTGTGTTAGCGGACACAAGACTTTTTCCATCTTGTTTGTATTATTGTATCAGTCTGCTTTTTTGTCTTTTCCGGGGGTGGGAGTGTTGTATTGACATGCAACAGAATTAAAGGCTGTATGATACAAGCACACCAGAGGATGCAGTTAATTAAAAGGTTAAATTAAAAATTACTGCACCCTCAAAATCAAACTTTTGTCATTGATCGCTTACCTCCTAGTCGTTCCAAACCCGTAAAAGATTTTGTTCGCCTTCGGAACGCAATTTAAGATATTTTAGATGAAAACCGGGAGGTTTGTGACTTTTGACTGCCAATGAAAACACACCGCTAGGTCCAAAAACAATCAAAGATTTTACGGGCATGGAATGACATGGGAGTAAGCGATTAATTACAACATATTTATTTTGGGGTGGAGAAACGCTGTAACAATCTGTGCTGATAGCACAAATATTTCACATTTGGTCCCTCACTGATAGACGCATGACCTAAGGAAGTTAAAATTACTGTACGCTCTTGAATAAGACATTTCCTGAATGTCACATTGAAAAAAAAAGTAACAATGTGACATCTTTATTAAACTGAGTAACTGAGTCTTCCACATTAGTCATTATTGTGATTTATTTATTAGTTATTTATTTATTGTCAGTTTAAGCTACCTTGTTAAAAAAAAGTGTGAAATGCTTAAAATAAACATTTAATAAATTGCTCTTAGATTTCATGGATAGAGGATATATTCCATACATTCCAATGGTGTACAAACTGATTCAGATTAGTAGAATGAAAGCCTAACACAAACACACACACACACACACACACACAATGGAATTTTATAAAAACATTGCATTCTTATGGCACTACACGCTTTGATTCTTCAAGCACATACAAAAAACTGGATCCTTTTCATAACTTGTTTTTTTTTATTGTAATATATCCAAATCCTAATAATACTTTATGCACAATTACATTACGCATCACCTGTTTTCAACTAAAGTTACTGTAACAGCAAGTCAGATACTTACTGAGCTAGGTCCCCATAATCAGAAATACTTGCCTCCACTTGACCACTCATTCAGCTGAGGTCTACAGGCAATTATTATATCTAGTTCAAGCCTGCAATTACTGCTAAAGGCAGAAAATATTTCCACAGTGTAACACTAGCTTGGCCATTGAAGTTTAATTGAAAAGAAAGCATAAAAGCTCATCAAGAGCAAAAAAAAACGAAATGTCTTTGAATATTCTACAATAAAGTGGAACATACTCATAACAGTCATAAGACACTGTTTAGTTTGACAACGTGAAAAGAAATACCCAACATGTGTTGCTTGCCAACTGAAAACTTGGCGCAAAACCTGAAATCCTCAAAGCAGTCTCAACATTAAACATTACGTGAAAATTCCGCTGTGACAGAGAAAAAATATAACATTAATCATTCGGATTCTTGAACATTGCAAGCTGAGAAACAAATATTAGTTGTTTATATACATATTTTTGCATAAGCTTTCCATTATGTGGTGTTTACTCTGCAATGTCCCTCATCTGAATGCATGTGATAAATCCTGGATGCCATGCTAATGCTATTATGCATGCATGCTTCATGAATACTACATCTGGGGCTGTCATGTTTCTGCTTTCTACATGCGTACGCTGATACTGATGAGTGATTCAGCTTAACAATGTCTCTTTAATGCAACAGATGCAACACGGCAATAAATTTTCCCACAAGGCCAACAGCGGTGTGACACGGAGGAACCGAGGGAGGAGATGAAGAAGCCAAGGATGAGTGAACAGTTGCAGTATTATTCCCATATTTCACCAGATTGCTTAGAGACAACTTTGATGTTGCAGTGAAAGTGCAGATTTTGTCATGGTCTCATAATAGCTCACAATACATCTATAGTGTGCCTAGTCTCATGGCGTAAATGTACCTGGGTGGACTTTTTTAGAAAGACACAAAATACGTACCGATAATTACATATCACTACAGTTTCCAAAAGAAATAAACACTAGAGGCAGTAAAGCTCGAACACCTTTTATACCTTTTCACACAAATGTTCGATGAATAAATCATATTACTCGAAGAATATCATGCTATGACAATATTAATATGCTGGGAGATTTGAAAACTGATGCTTTTGAACATTAGCATCACATATCCAGCTTCATATCTATGTGTTTAAGCTGATGGTAGGTTTATTTGCTAGCTCGCGGAGTACAGAGATGTTCTTGAGAGAAGAAGAGCTCCGGTTTGATTTCTGTGTAACTACGATTTGACAAAACAGAACCGTACGGCTCAAATCTGCACAAAAGGTAGTTTATATGACACGGTTGCATCAACAAATCCGTTTTTGTATCAGTTTTGCATTTGCTAACACTATTAGGTAGGTTTAAGGAGGGATTTGGTGTGATAGAGCATTAACCTTTAACAATATTTACCGCAATAACGCGATGCGTACCTATGTCAATGTAATAAAATGTGCCAGGGTTCACATATTGAACCGTGTGTTTTATCGCCTCTCAGTGGACATTTCTCCGCGGCGAAACACGCAAGGCATGTAAAAACGTGCACAGAGATGCATATTTTTATGAGACCTGTCTATAGTTTTATTGTCATGCACTGCAGGTAAACCATATAAACATTACGTCTCATTTCTGACGAGAGGTTGTGAAGAGAGGCAAAGTACTGACTGTGTGAAAGCACTCGATTCACCTGGGATGTGCTTTTGGTTGTTTTAAAGTGCTTTTTCCAAGTGCATGATGCAGAGACAACTCTTTTCAGTTATCCTCAACCCTTCGCCTCCCAGTAAAAGCCATTTTCACAAACACATAATTTAAGTACAATTGAGTTGTATTTCCTTTAATAAATCATTTAACCCATGCCAGATGTTACTCTGAATATTTCAGTAGAAGTTATAACCCCATCACACCCTTGAGTTAGCCACTCATGAATATCCTTGGTCTATAACGCCGGGCTGTGACCCTCCAGCTTTGTGTAAGATGTTTGCTTTTGTTAACAGCAAAATTAAGAAAATCCAGAGCCTTTCATACAAATTCAAGGTGAAATTTAAAAAGGAAAAACGATAAGAAAACAGACTTAAACATTTCCTGACTCAGCTATTATAGTGCTTTGCTACGGTATTTCTTTCCAATGTATGCATTTTGAAATTGCTCAAAAAGCGCGTGATGACAAGTGAGTGTGCTCCGGTCCCAGGTCAGGAAGCTGTGCCTAGCTATTCTGTGTTTCTTCAAATGATTAGCTTAACGATTGTCCTGATTAAAGAAACAGAAGAGCAGCCGTCGCCTACTGCATGCATTCACTGCCTCATGGGCAGGCATGCATGAGGGTGCAAAGGTTTTTCCTCAAAAATATCAAGAGCCTTCGCTTTTTCAGTTTGGTTATTAAAGCTATTCAAATCAAGGTTTTCTGTGGCAAGACTTTCTTTTCATTACCAACGTCACTTGGCTTCAGCACAACTCGTCGACCTTCGTTTTGAGAGAGCAAATTTATTACATTTTGTATTTTAAAAAGCTTAAAAGCACTTGAATTTTCCTGACATATTAAGATATTACGATAGCACACAAAACTAAAATATGAAATGTTTGTGCATATATATATATATATATATATATATATATATGTGTGTGTGTGTGTGTGTGTGTGTGTGTGTGTGTGTGCGTGTGCATGATTTAAAGATTTGACAACAATTTGACAACTTTTTTTTACCTAACAACTATAACAAAATATTTGATTGATTCTGGAGGCAGAACATTATTGTAATCTAAGACAGTTTCTTAAACCCATGGCTTCTGACAACTTCCCATGTGACAACTAACCCCGATCTCTCGTATAATATCCTATTTAAATTCTCCTTATGTAGAATCTCATCAAATACTATTTATTACCAATTTCATTGTTTTTTTTTGTGTGTTTTTCGCTGGAGGCTGTGTATTTATGTGCAAGTGTGTCCCTGTATGTGTGCAAAATGATTTATACTGATCATTTCATTCCAATAAACCCCATTCCTCTCTGAATACACAGCGGTATTGCTCTTGAAAGCATGGCCGAGAAAAACTGTCTTATTAGTGCAGTTCATTAAAATCATTAATAGTCATGAAATGAGAGTCGCCAGAGTCCAAAAGGCTTAATGCCCTATCCATATTAATTAGGCACTAGCAAATCTGAACTGAAAAAGGAAAGGATAGAGAGAACGAATGGGGGGATGGGGTAAAAAAAAAAAGGAGAGAAGCTGCACTGACAGCACATGGATTACGCCGCGCTAACAACCTCCCTTGCCGGACGCACCCCATCTCCCCCCACTCCGATTAAAATTCAGTTTAATTAAAATTGATTATATTAAGGGACTCATGTGCTTAATTAACTGCGGTCCATTCTGCTACAACTGACAGAGGCATTGTAGTACACCTGACCGTGGAAAGGTGAGGGCATAAGGAGGAAGGCAGGTGAGGTATAGGGATTTGCGTTTGCATCTAATAGCAGACACATTTTGACTTCTTTCACCTTTGAGTCTATTTTCTCACCGCGAGACTGAAAGTGACACTTGACTATGTAAAACTCATGCTAGAAGCAACTACACTGAGCCAACTGACTGAGCCAAATCTCACAAACACATTAAAAGCTTGTGGTTTTCAACTGGTCATATGCAGCTAAACACAAACGTCATTCATCTGCATTCATCTCTCCATACAAATTTTGGTCATTCATGCAATCGACAGCCACATACTAAAAACCAAATTCGGTCTTGAAAAATTAATGTGACAAATGCAACCTGGTCTTAAATTCTTTTTTTACCTTTTTGTGCAGCACCGTTTTTCATGTGTGCATTTTGCCACAGTTTCAAAGAGAAATGTCCGCTGAGTGGGACTACATCCGTTCAATACGTAAACCCTGGCACATTTTTATTATGTTGCTATAAGTACGTTTTGCTGTGTTTTTATTACGCTAATATCTAGGGACTGTTGCTAAACGTCAATGCTCTATCATGTTGGAAATATGCCCTACACCAAATCCAACCCTAATCCCTAAACCCCAGCCCTAAAAAGAAAGCAGTAGGTCTAAAAGTAAGACGTCTAAATATGCAGTATTCATGCAACGGTATGGCTAAAAAAACTACTTCTTCTTATGAAACTGTTCTTTTTCGGTCTGGAAAAGCAAAACAAACACAACCAGTGACTGGCAATATTTTAAGCTAATTTATGTAAAAATAAGAAGCCCGGAGACTTTTATTAGTAGAAATGGCAACAAAGCAAAGAGAACGCAATGTTTAAAAAAACTGCTTTATGAGCACAAACAAAACAGTGTCTCTGTTAGTGGTTGTTTACTTATAATTATATCTTTTGATTATATCTTTATTTCTTTTGTCACAAAGTAACTTTGGTCAACAATAGCAGATACCGCACTGGTTAAAGTATATTGCTTGCAGCTGCATAGTTGCTATGGCTATCATCACTATGTTAATTATTGCATTTCTGGACACACAGAATTCACTCTTGCATTTAAGTCACTCTCAGAACATTTCAGTGTGTTTGTGGGCAACTTTAAGGCTGCAGAAAGATAAAAACTTTGACAAAGCAAAGGATGGTGTAATGTAAAGAGGTTGATGAAATACTACAAACTGCATGGAGGATTGAGGAATAAAATGTGAAGGAATAGTTCACATGAAAATGAACATTTGAGGAAAATGTACCCGCCTTCAGATCAAATCCAAGATAAAGATGAGTTTGTTGAGAGAGATTCAGGATTACATCGCTTGCTCACCAACGGATCCTCTGCAGTGAATGGGTGCCGTCAGCATGAGAGTCCAAACAGCTGATAAAATCCACACCACTCCAGTCTATCAATCAACGTCTTGTGAAAATCCATCATCACTGCATTTAACTTCTGGCCAAAATGCAAAACCATAAACACACTTCCTTCAGTCAAAATTACCTGACAAGTTATTTTAGAACTGTTTTGGATGGTTTTCTCTTGTAAACAGTGGTAGTTCTGTGCATATTTCTTTTTTTATTTTACCACTTACTCCGTCCATAATATTCCAAGCAACATTATGGACAGAAGACTCTTTAGCTGGAAGCTACGGTTTAAGGTTAAAAATGTCATGATGGATTTATTACAAACAGCTTTTAATTTCACAAGACATTAATTGATTGGCTAGAGATGGACTTGTGATGTTTGTATCAGCTGTTTGGGCTCTCATTCTAATGGCACCAATTCACTGCAGAGTATCCATCGATCATGTAATGATAGATTTCTCCAAATCTGTTCTAAAGAAGAAACAAACTCGTCTAAAACTTGGATGGCCTGAGGGTGAATAAACTGTAGGCAAACTCAAATTCTAAACTAGGGTTTCCCAAACTGGGTTTGCACCGCAAAAATGCTTTTCTAGCTTAGATTTTTTTGCATGCTATTCAGCCAAAATATCTAAAAAAGAATTGCCTAGACAAGCAAAAAGTCACTTAAATTTGACTTTTTCTGCTGAAAACAAGACAATTATTTTTACTTGTCTGGAAAATCCTTCTTGATTTAAAGTAGTTCACCCAAAAATAAAAATTACACCATAAACTACTCACCCCAAGCCATCTTAGGTGCATATGACTTTCTTCTTTCAGACAAACGTAGTCTGAGTTTTTAAAAATTTATCCTGGCTCTTCCACGCTTGGTGATAGCTACCATTATTTTGAATCGCCGCAAATCGGAAATATACCCACAATTACTGTGATGTAAAACTAACCTATACACCATCTGGGGGTGATCAAATATCCTCTGAAGCAGGTTGATGAGTTTTTGTAACAAAAATATTATAGTTTAAAATTATAATGTAAATAACTGACTGAGCTTCTTGACTGTCTTCTGACTCAATGTACGATGTAAGTTGAGTCATACGTCGGGTCATAGGTCAGCCAAGAAACTGGACCTTGCGGATATATATGGAGCTTCAAAATAATGGCCGCTATTACAAAGCTTGGAAGAGCCAGGATAAATTTGATAAAAATTCTGACTGAAAGAAGAAAGTCATATACACCTGGGACGGCTTAGGGGTCAGTGAAATATGGTCTAACTTTCATTTTTGGGTGAACTATGCCTTTAAGAATTTTTAGATATTTTGGCTGGTAGCAAGACAAAAATCTGCTAAAAACAAATAATTAATTAAATGATAAAACACCTCCAGTAAATAATAACAGTCTAAATAAAACACTAAAACTCAAGAAACTCATGCATATTCAAATCAAACCTCTGCGAGGCTATATACTGAAGTTATAGTCATAGTTGATTTTTTTTAGAGTTGGCAAGACACGCACAACCAAAAATAAAAGCCGGTCAGTGCATGAAACTAAACAAGAACGATTTGCACTGCAGAAATAGTAAGGCTAGCATGATAGTGTGACATATCAAAAAATATCCTCAATAAGATTGTTTCTCGTATTAAGAACAATCGACCTCTAGTGGAGCTTACATGAACAGCATCTGCTCGCTTTCCCTCGGCAGAGTGAGAACTTATGGGTTTCGGCCAGCAAGATGACAGCGGTACAAACGCTGGATAGATAAGGCTGCGACCCAAGGGCCGGCCGGAGGATGAAATGAATACATTACTCTGACAGCGACGAGGGACCCGGGTCAGTGCGGTTCGAGATCCGGGGCGCCCTTAACTAAATCTGCTGCATCTGTAACAAGGAGGGCCGGAGGAGAAGAGGGCAAGGCGCATGTAGAGAAGCGGGGAGAGAGAGAGAAAAACGGAGAGGGGGTGGTTTGTCCTCCAGAGCCCCCTATGGCATCTCGAGCAAGGTCTGCAAAATTGGCCGACGTCCCAAATGCAAGGCCTCTTTACCACAAGGCCCCACTCTATCAAGTCTGCGAGTCGAGATGATGTGTGTGTGAGTGTGTGTGCCAGCCAATGGCATCATTTATCCAGCAGGGCAGACAAAAACAAGCTGCTGCCAGTATTGATGGGCCCTCCTCGGGGCCCTCTGCGGATTGGGGTCGCCGGGTCAGCGGTCGCCAGCAATCTGGAGGTAAATGGAAACTGGGGGATGTTAGATGTATGACCGGCCACCGCAGAACAAAGCCCAGGTGTGTGTATGTGTGTGTTCGTATGAAAGCAAGCGGCTCTCTTTCTACTATATTGTACCGCTCTTCCTTTAACCCTGCCCTTTATAGATAACCGGATTAAGTTCTTGTTTATTGCCAGGATTTTGACCTCGCTTACTCTCATAACTTCATTGCACTGCCTTCCCTCTGCAGCGTGATAGCAAGCCGGCCAATTTGGAACAATAGGATTGCGCTGCGAGGCACACGCTTCCTCTCACTTTCGCTCTCTGCGCAACTGAATGGCTCATCAAAGGGGGTTACGGCACTGAACTTAAAGCTGCTTTGAAACAAAGGGTCTAGGAATGAGAGACAATTTGAATTTGAGGAAATGAGAAATTGAAAAAAATATGACTGGCGCTTGGTAGTGTTTGCGGATGCTTCTTAGGGCGTTGAGATGGTTGCTCGCGTCTTCTGGAAGGATGCAAAAAGGCTTACTCAACATATCTCACCCATATTCCATCAAATAAAGAGCTGTTTATACAACACCATTTTCATTTAAAAATCTTTTTTTTTTTAAATGACAGCACTGTATTTTGAGTGCCTGAAATCTCAGTCTTGTTTTTTGCTAAATTTTGCATTTTGCAAGTTTTATTTACCTCGAAATGAAACTTTAAAGTAATTTATGCACCGACCCTGTACTGTGGAAAAATGTATTCATTTTATTACCATTATTTATCTAAATTATTTTACATGAATTAGCAATGAATCATATTTTTAGAACACTTATTTAAACATTTAATATTAATATTTTATAAAATATTAATTAATATTTTTTATCATTTTATTTTAAAAAGCTGTATTCAAATCGTTGTAAAATTGCATATGTTAGCATTAATGGGATAGTTGTAACAAAATTGTAAAATTTGATGTTAATCTGATGTTCATATTGATCCTGGATCAACATTACTGTCCAAAAATATAAACTTATCCCAATCCCTACCCCTAAACCTAACCCTAACCCAAAGTTTATGCTTAAAATCAGTGAGAATGAAAGCAGAATAACAACTAATCCTGATCATAAGCCTAAAACAGATATTTCCTGAAATATTATCTGATTGGTTGATTGGAATGTTGTTCCAGGAACATCTCATACTTGGTAAAATCATGCTCACCCATATAATGAAAGTAAATGAGCACGTAATCTTTGAGAGTAAAAAACAAACAAAAAAAAAACGTACAATGGTTTGAGTTAAAAATATTAATTTGTGTTCTAGTGAAGAAACAAAGTCAACTAAATCTTGGGTAAGCAGATAAACATAACATTTTTATTTTCAGGGTGAACTCTCCCTCTGAACACGAAGGAACAACTAACCAATTGTATGTTTAATAAACAACATTAAAGAAGATTAATAAAGGCTGTGGGAAGCACTGCATGTTGCTCAATGTTAGCTAATATAAAGTGAAAAAAGGGAAAGTAAAGTGTTACAGCTTCGAACGTAACAGTGAGTAAATAAAGGGAAACTAAATAGTTCCTACCGTTCATTTAGACAATAAAAAACATAATAACAAAGACTTACTGACTGACCTGCCTTTTTACGCACCCTCAAAACGCATTTTTTTCTCGTTTTCAAACATTCAGTCAGGGCCTTCTCTCTTGTGCAAGCGCAAATGCTTGTTTGGTAGGCACATCTAATAAAGAAACTCATAGGGCAAGAGAAAAGAGGATAGCAAGATGGCAGAAGAGGAGGAAATGCTGCTGATGGGAACCCGAGACCGTGCCCTTCCATTCACTCCGGTATCATTGTAACACATCATCCAATTTTCCGAGAGGGGAATGGGCCTGCATTTACATAATGCTGCGTCCTCACTATTTTAATTCACTTGAAGCGCAGCCGCTGCTCTAGCTGTTTGTGCGAGTGTGTCGTTGCAGGGCTGTTCGGTTCTAATGGTAGGTGAACTCTCAGGTAAGTTAAGCGTAGCGCTCTTCAGCTGAAGTACTCGAGCCTACAAGCACACGCTGCCAGCATATTTTCCACCGCATTATTAAACAGCCAATAGCATCGAAGCACTTGATACCCTGACACATATTAGCCCTTGCCGTTAGACAAAATGCAGGTTAAATAGGCATTCCCGTCAGAAAATGCTTGAAATGACCATGTAGTCATACTGTCAAGTACTTCTACGATACAATCCACATTCAACTGGGATTAAAATAATTAAAAAATATATACTTTTATTGTGTGAATCAAAAATGCATATTTTAAAAAAACACTCCTCTCTGTTATTTACTTTTCTCCTTAAGAAAGGACTAGGGTTCACTTTAAAAATCAGTTTTTCAGTTCAGTGTAAAACACATACTCGAGCGCCACCTGCTGTCGAAGATGACAAAAGAAAAGGGTGTCAGTTATTATTATTTTTTTTTTAGTTTCTCTTTTGTACATCGCTACTCAAAGTGGACCCTGTTTGTAAAGGCTTATGAGCATAACTGTGCAATATGCTACGCATAAATCAAAAGCCAAGCACAAAGTCGTCCAATATTCCTGCAATGCAGTGTCTGTTCTGTTTGCAGAAAAATTCAAATTATTACAGTTTCTGCTCTAAAGTCTGATTGGAAAAAAAAACAAAAACAAAAGGAAAAACCGTGAGAGAAAACAAACTCCAGTTTCCATAGCTACTCATTTTGAAAAATAATTTAAAAAAGGCATTTTTCAATTAAAAGAGATATCTGTAAACTTATGAATTTAAATTAAATTATGCGTGGATGCACCAAGTTATTCGTTGTCTGGTAGCATTTTGTCTATGTTACATGGCAGAAGAATATAATTGCAATGATTAATTATGCCATTTTTTTTATATATATATTTATCCAACGTCAAACAATCAGTATTAAATCCTAAAACAAAAGAAAAATCTCAATACTCACACAGGTTCACAGAAGATGCGCAGTTATCAGAACTGAAGTGGATGCAAATTGGTATTTAATAGATTATGTGAGAACAGCAGCATGGTGAATCATTATGCATGTAGAGGGCAAATTGAATTAGATCAACATCCTTCCTTAGGCCATGAAATTTCACATTTTCCATCGGTACTGTTATGTGCGCATGTGCAATATGTTTTGCCTTCAAACGGAAGTACTGAAACCCCTATCGTCCAAGTCTGTTTTCACTAAACAAAGATTTTAGGCTGTATTGTGATCATATAGATTACACTTCTTATGTCACATTTGTTTTAATGTCAGCAAATCCAACTTTCTTCCATTACAAGATGCTTGATGTTTTGCCTTAGTAATCAGGTATGCATTATAAGGAGCACTTCATGTTTTGGTTATGCGTTTAAAATGAAATAAAAAAGGCCCACACATGGAATTTTAAACTAGACGTTATTAACATATATATATATATAAGAATACACATTATTTAAAATGTATTATTAAATAAAGCAAATACAAGCATTACTTGTAGCCTGTAATATTCTCTCTTACTTAACCTTGAAATTCTTTGTCCACAAGATGGAGACAACAGGCTAAACTTGATCAGCTTCTGTACATGGATGCTCTGCTGCAAAGACGTGCAAATTCATAATGAATTTTTAGGCTGAGCATTTTAATTCTAATGCCCGACTGTGATAACAATCAGTATCCACCTGCTTTATATAATGACACTGGAGTATACAGTTTATGTTATATGACATATAAACTATAAAAAATACTCTATTAAAAGGCACATGGTATAGGGTCAAAGTCACATTACCAGTAACATATAGACTATTAACAACATGCTCCCTTTATAAGCACTTACGCAATCTAAGACATTCGCTCAAAGGTAAGTTACGAATATATATGAAACGTCTTATTTTTCTAATGTCATGAATTCACCTGATTTCTTAAAATGTAAAACACTTATTTGGAATCGTTTAATTCAGCTTTACGCCAATAGGAGTCAAGAGCCGCATACAAGAGTGAATTTAATCTGAACTGCATCCCTACATTTCATTTTTGAAGGGTTGCCGTTAATAGGATATGTAAAATCTTGGTGAAACTTTACATAGAAATCCTGAATCCCACTTCCAGAGACAAAGTGGGATTTAAGAGTGGCCAGAAAATCTATTAACTGTGAGTCACAGTGAGTCCTCGGGATGGATTTTGGACTCTGAGGAATGGGGATGAATATTGGGCCTGCACTGATCCCTGTGTTTATCTGTCTCTGAGAGTGAAACCACAGAAGAATTACGAGGAGGGTCTGGTCTCCTTCTGTGACGTGGAGTCCAGATCTCATATCTACTCCTTCACTGGTCAGTCTTTCATTGAGAATCTCTATCCATTCTTTAGCTCATTTCCTAACGATAAACGAAAAAGTTCAGCTCCAATGATAATCGTACCTGTTCATTTAAAATGGATTCATTTATAGCAACAAATCCGTGTTTATACAAATGATCTATTCTGAATTTACCTTCAGATTTGCAAATCTGTTACATGTTTCTAAACTGAACATGACATGATGAAACGTGTTCACAATTTTTTATTATTCCATTAATGAGATTTTTGCTTATTACAAAAAAACTGGGAAATATCTACTCTTTCACTGGTCAGTCTTTCACTAATCGCCTATATTCATACTTTAGCCCCTTTTCTGATGATACCGGTAAAGATTCTGCATCCATAACCATCTCACATGTTAATTGAAATTTACAAACCAGCTGCCGTGTGACATAAAAAATAATAAACAAAGCGGTGTAATGCATAATTATCTGAAAGGCGGATATATGCAGCTGCTATTAGCTGAATGAGAAAATGTTATAATCATAGGGTTTTCTATCATTATATAAGTATTTCCACATAATAATTGGATCGGAAAGATTACTTGCGTACACAAATTAAAACACAACTAAATAATATGGAGTATATAGATATTAGAGGAGAAAGTTTTATCCATCCATCCTGAGCAACAGACAGAATTCATATACTTTATAAATAACATTGAAGTTATATGCAGTGCACCTTATCTAATACACTCTATAAACCTGTGCACTTGCAAGGACACATGATACAGGGTCAAAGTCTGATGGGAGAAACCTTTACATTTTAATATGGGTAACACTTAAAAGCGAATACAACAACAAAACACAAATCCTAATACATGATATTCACTCACAGGTAAGTTAAGTCACTTTGTGGGATATATGAGAAAATGATACAATGATCTATTAACGGAATTTTTTTGATGACGTGATTATGAATTCATCTGATTTTTTCGAAATGCAAAAATGTATTTGGAATCATTAACTCATGTCTCTGTTAATATGTTTAGATCTGCATAAAATAGTAGTTTACGTCCATACGTTTCATTTCTGAAGTGCTGACATTAATATGCATTATTGTAATAAACATTAACAGTAAAATGAAACATATAGTGGTTGTGGTGTACGGTGATACTGGTTGTCATTAAAGCATTAAAATAGTGATCCGTTTGGTGGTAAACTAGTAGTTCTTTAAAACTATATTTTTCAACAATAATTACATTTTAGGGCTCAGTGAATTTTTTTTTCTGTATTGTTCCCAGATTCAGTGTTTACTCTTTTCATACCTTTTTAAAATGAAATGAAAAGCATATCTAATTGAACTCTTACTAGTTTGTATCTTGATTTGAAACTACTTTTAGTTTTTTAATGAATGGGATCCAACATTGTGTTAAAATGATGTTATGAAATGAAATGTGTCCTGTCTTTTTTTTCTGACAAGGTTTAAATAAAAGAAAAGCAATGGCGGAAAAAATTAGATCACGGAAACACCGACGCAGTAGGGAAAACCCTCCATGTAAGTCAGTTACTAAAAATATTATAAAGCAAGTCAAAGTAAGAACTGTACAACCTAGACATTACTTAATACCTGTTTCTGTACAACCTTGAATTACAGAAATATTGGTAAGGTTTTTTTTTAATTGCATAAAATGAAACAAATTTCAAATCATATGAGCCAATATTTTATTTACAATAGAACATAGATAACATAACAAATGTTTGAACTGAAAACAGCTTAAAACAGAGGTTAGGGGTTTCTGGAGTTTTGGTTTCTGGTCCCATTCTTGCCTGGTTTCCAGTTGCTAGAAAGTTCATGGTCATCTTCAGTGTATTTTATGTTTAATGATGTGCCAGATGATCTCTGTAGGTGAATGATCTGGAGTGCAGGTAGGTCAGTTCAGCACCAGACTCTTCTACTATGAAGCCATGCTGTTGGAATAGCTGCAGTGTGTGGTTTTGCTTTGTCCTGTTAAAATATTCCCTGAAATAGATGTAATCTGGAGGGGAGCATATTTTGTTTACAGCATTCATAGTGCCTTCCAAAACATACAAGATGCTCATACCGCATGCACTTATGCACCACAGAAATCAGAGATCCTGGCTTTTGAACTGAACGCTGATAACGCGCTGGAAGGTCTCCCTTCTCTTTAGCCCAGAGGACACAGCATCCGTGATTTCCAACAAGAATGCCAAATTTAGACTCGTCTGATCATATAACATTTTTTCACTTTGAAACAGTTCATTTTAAATGAGCCTTGGCCCACAGGACACAACTGTCTTTTTGCGTGATAGAGTTTTAGTTAGTCTGCAGATGGCACGGTGGATTGTGTTTACCGACAGTGGTTTCTTTCCGGGCAATTTCTGTAGATTATAAGATTTCCAAAACCTTTGCAATTTGATGTTTTAAAGTATTCCAATATTTTAAGCACTCATCATGTTACAGACCATATGTCAATCAAATTAATTGGTTGCTGGATGTTCTCTCAGATGAATCTTTTCAAAATGTTTTCTTTTTCAGCCCTTTGTTGCCCCCCAAGCAAACTTTTTTGAGAACTGTAGTAGGCATCGAATTTAAAAATTAGCTTGTTTATCGGGTAAAACATTTTATATTTCTCAGTTTGTTATGTTCTCTATGTTCTACTGTAAATAAAATATTGGCTTGTGTGATTCAAAAGTGCCCCCTAAATTTAAAGAACATCCCAACACTGCTGGAATTCTGGTTGTAAAAATATTGTTTGCTATGTCATATTTACAGGCATGAGCTACAGGTAATACATTTTCATTACCTCTCTTGTTTTCAGCTATGTCTTCCTCCAGTGGTCTTCTAGCTGAGGAGCTTCAGTGTTCAGTGTGTCTGGATGTGTTCACTGATCCAGTCAGTACTCCATGTGGACACAACTTCTGTAAGAGCTGCCTGAACCGGTGCTGGGAAAACAGTCAGGAGTGCAAATGTCCATTCTGTAAAGAAACATTCAGTAAAAGACCTGACCTCAAGATCAATGCAGCACTTAGGGAGGTTGTGCAGCTCTTTCAGAAAAAGTCCAGTGTGAGTGAATCTGAGGTTCTCTGTGATGTCTGTCACGACGTGAAGCTGAAAGCCCTGAAGTCCTGTCTGCTGTGTCAGACCTCTTACTGTGAAACTCACCTGGAGCCTCATCAGAGAGTCCTGAGCTTAAAGAAACACAAACTGATGGACCCTGTGAAGAATATAAAGGACTATATTTGTCAGAAACACGAGAGACCTCTGGAGCTGTTCTGTAGAGATGATCAGATGTATGTGTGTGTGTTTTGCACTGATGGAGACCACAAGACTCACAACATTGTTCCTCTAGAGGAGGAGAGTAAAGAGAAAAAGGCATGAGTTCTAATATTAAAAAATATTCTAATATTTTAAATATTCCAACTGCATATTTTGTCAAAAGATGTTTTTATGTGTTCCTGCTTGTCTGTAGAGTCAGCTGATGAAGACACAGAAAGATATGCAGCAGATGATCCAGGACAAAAACAAGAAGATTCAAGACATTAAATATTTCACAGAACTCAGAAAAGTGAGTTTAAGACATACAATATCTAATAATGCTTTTGTTAATAATGTAAATTAGGTCAATTAATTAGGGGCCCAAGCACCTTCTTTCTCTCTTGAAGTTTACGGCAGCTCATAGAACTATTTATGGGAAAGTTATGATATTTTGGCACACAGATAGTGAGAGAATAGACACAGATATAGACATTAACAACAACAAATTTGGAGACTCATGACTTTTTGAGTAAGGTTGAAGTAAATTCATGGCACTTCCAATCCATTCCTGTTATACAAAACAGTGATTGACTATCATACAGCTGACTTGCAATTAATTTCTTTTGGAGCTGTGTGGCAGTCAATCGATGATGTAATTGTTTATTAAGGCACAGGGTTCGAGGTAACTATCTCTGACTGAAATCTACCCTCCATGAGCAAGACTGAAAACCCCTTGTATTTAATGAGTAATTTAAGACAGCTCTTTATTTTGGGTTCTATTGTTCTTAATTGCAGCTTACAACTATATAAATATATATATTTCAGAAAAACATAGAACGAGAGAAAGCAGCCAGTGTTGAGCTCTTCAGCGATCTGGTGCGCTCCATAGAGAGATGTCAGGCTGAGCTGCTGGAGATGATGGAGGAGAAGCAGAAAGCAGCAGAGAAACAGGAGGAGAAGCTGATTCAAGAGCTGCAGCAGGAAATCACTGAGCTCAAGATGAGAAACACTGAGCTGGATCATCTCTTACACACCGAGGATCACCTCCAGCTCCTACAGGTCAGTGTCTCTCTGTCTGTTCTCATCACGGGACAACACTCACACTCCTCACGCTGAGGGATGTCTCCTCTCTCCTGCTGTAGATTGATCCATCCCTGTGCAGTCCTCCACACACCAGGAACTGTCCTGAGATCAGTATGAGCCCTGATGTGAGTGTGGAGACTCTGAGGAGAGCCCTGACTCAGCTGCAGGAGACTCTAGACCAGAAACTCAGTCAGTCTGGTAGGTCGATGTCAAATACAACATGCACATCATAAGATACTTTGGTTATGATATATTTTATCTGGTAGTGTTATTCTATATAGAATTATGTATCAGGCATATATTCTTTACTGTACAAAAAAGAAAATCTTTTTATGTTTTATAATTGTTTGACTTTACAGTGCTGAGGAGGATACAGCAGTATGCAGGTACAACGTGTGCTTTTTGACCCTTCACACACATACAGAAGCATAGTAACAGTTTATTTTTATTTTTACCAAACATTTGGAGATCTTTGTACTGGTAAAATGTGACGCATATTCTCTGATCTCTCTCAGTGGATGTGACTCTGGATCCCGATACAGCTCATCCAAAACTCATCCTGTCTAATGACGGGAAACAAGTGAGACATGGGGACATTGAGCATGAACTCCCAGATTACCCAGAGCGGTTTGATAAGTGTGCCTCTGTCCTGGCAAAAGAGGGATTCTTGTCGGGAAGATTTTATTTTGAAGTGCAGGTGAAAGGAAAGAATAAGTGGACTTTAGGAGTGGCCAGAGAATCTATTAACAGGAAGGGAAAGATCGCAGTGAGTCCTCGGGATGGATTCTGGGCTGTGGGTCTGTGGAATGAGAACGAATACTGTGCCTGTACTGATCCCTGTATTTATCTCTCTCTGAGAGTGAAACCACAGAAGGTGGGGGTGTTTGTGGATTACGAGGAGGGTCTGGTCTCCTTCTTTGATGTGGAGTCCAGATCTCATATCTACTCTTTCACTGGTCAGTCTTTCACTAATAGAATATATCCATATTTTTGCCCCTTTTCAAACTATAAAAATTCAGCACCACTGATCATCTCGCCTGTTAATTACAATGAATGAATATATATATTAGATATAAAATAATGAAAATGAAGCATAGAGACATATTCATCGGAATAAAATATGTACTGTACGCAGCTGCTGTTTGTCAAATGATGTTTGTCCATCTGCTTTTTAAATTGAATCTGCCATAATTATTCGCAATGTGTACAATCTCACATCAAAAATGTAAACATTTGCCCAGTTTGAGAATATCCTATAAATTTCAGCAGAAGAACTAGATCACTATGATTGCTTGAGTACGTGATTAAAACATAAATAACATAGTGTAGCTATATACTGTAATAATTAAAAAGAAATTATAATTACAGGTACAGCATCAATAGAGACAGACAGACAGACAGACAGACAGACAGATAGATAGATAGATAGATAGATAGATAGATAGATAGATAGATAGATAGATAGATAGATAGATAGATAGATTTTCGATAGTGCCTTATTTGTACATGTTGACGTTTGCGCCACAAAACCAGCTACAAATGTGTTGCTTTTCCGACACAACAAACTTGTTTGGTAGCTCTGGTGCTAGTCGCGCTAGCTACACTAAGCAGCTAGCTAAAGGGGCACGGTGGTTTCAGGTAATGGGGTTTTATCTCGCGTTTGCTCGTTAACGCTTCTGGTCAAGGTTTTGTGTATGAGGTAATTTTCAAACGTGAGACTGATGTACAAACTGCCTGCATTTGTCTAAAGGGGATACCTTCTGTGGGACAGCACTGCAGGTGAAGGCGGGCATCCGTGAAAGAGAAACTAAACTGATGCGCAACATATGAAAGATTTTAAGCTTTTTCATAAACAATAAGCTATAGCTTAATTCCTAGACATTCAAAGACCTATGCGTAGCCGATGCTCCTTCACTTGTATTATTATTATTGTAGTATTATTATTTAACACGCTTATGATTCAGCAGAGTGTATATCTAATTAAAATAAACTATGCTAAACCGGGTTACATCGTGAGTTTAGCTAGTTTAGCTGTGTACAGAGAAAAAATATTCCAGATGTTTAGCAACCGGTTGTGCTGTTGTTAAACTAACTAGTCTGTGATCGTAACTCCTTAAAAACCAGGAAGTTTGTAAATCGCTGAACACGGTGGTAACTTTTAATACATCACTCCCAATAATTACATATCAGCTGAACTGAATTCACCTACGTTTATGTAATGCAAAACGTGTATTTAGACCATAACTCTGTTTTCACAAAAAAAAAAAAAAAAAAAAAAAAAAAATGCGGTGGCTTACATGGACTAAATAAACAGTAAATGAACTATATAGACGTGTTATAGAGTTTGGCACCAAAAGACCAAAATTTGGCTTTCATTCGCAGTTAATCAGTCGCTTTGCAATGTTACGTTGGCTTGATTTGAGAACATTTAAGGTAATATAGTGAAACGTTTTGTGAAGACACAAATAAAAGGAGTGGCAGCAGAACTTTTACCACCATCACAAGGTCAAGCCCAGATCAGAGGTAACAAATGGATGAACTTTACTGTAAGTCAATAACCAACAATGTCTGAGAAATGCTTAAACTTCAAATGAAGGATCAAGCAGCGTTTGAGCGCCCTCTGTTGTCACTGATGGAGTAAAAAGTAGATATTTTGACTGCCTGTGTTGTATCTAAAATGTGAGCTAATTTCAAGGTATTATTAATATATAGTTTATTTGTCTGTTCTATAAAAACAGTATCACCCTCATTGTCATGCACGCAGCTGAAGAGCAATACTATATTGTATAACTTTATGTTATATAGATTGATTACTTTTACCCTTTTTTCCTTTCTTCTTCTTGTAGACCTGTGATTTAATGTGGACACAATTTCTGTAAGAGCTGATTGAACCGTTGCAAGAAAAACTACTTTTCCCAGCAATGGAGAATATGAAGCACTATATTTGCCAGAAACACGAGAGACCTCTGGAGCTGTTCTGTAGAGATGATCAGGTGTATGTGTGTGTGTTTTGCGCTGATGGAGACCACAAGACTCACAACACTGTTCCTCTAGAGGAGGAGAGTACAGAGAAGAAGGCAGGAGTTCCTAAGACCAGATACAGATAACCTGATTTTAAATATTCCAATAAAGTGCTTTGTCAAAAGTTTGACAAAATTATGTGTTTCTGCATTTCTATAGACTCAGCTGATGAAGACACAGACATATGTGCAGCAGATGATCCAGGACAGAATCAAGAAGGTTCAAGACATCAAACACTCAGCAGAAATCAGAAAAGTAAGTTGAAGATGTCCAGTATTTGATGGATAATGCTTTAAATGTATACATAAAGCTAATTTATTAAAAATAAAGCTGTATTTTTTAGAAAAACACAGAGCGAGAGAAAGCAGCCAGTGTTGAGCTCTTCAGCGATCTGATGCGCTCCATTGAGAGATGTCAGACTGAGCTGCTGGAGATGTTGGAGGAGAAGCAGAAAGCAGCAGAGAAACAGGAGGAGAAACTGATTCAAGAGCTGCA
Source organism: Puntigrus tetrazona (assembly GCF_018831695.1). Lineage (NCBI taxonomy): Eukaryota > Metazoa > Chordata > Actinopteri > Cypriniformes > Cyprinidae > Puntigrus > Puntigrus tetrazona. The sequence continues at coordinate 11,470,854 of NC_056705.1, read as the reverse complement.
GCAGGAAATCACTGAGCTCAAGATGAGAAACACTGAGCTGGATCATCTCTTACACACCGAGGATCACCTCCAGCTCCTACAGGTCAGTGTCTCTCTGTCTGCTCTCATCACAGGACAACACTCACACTCCTCACGCTGAGGGATGTCTCCTCTCTCCTGCTGTAGATTGATCCATCCTCGTGCGGTCCTCCACACACCAGGAACTGTCCTGAGATCAGTATGAGCCCTGATGTGAGTGTGGAGACTCTGAGGAGAGCCCTGACTCAGCTGCAGGAGACTCTAGACCAGAAACTCAGTCAGTCTGGTAGGTTGATGTCAAATACAGCAAACTAATAATGTTTTGTCACTTTATTAAGAAGATTAGCTATTTGAAAACTAAACATTCAGTCAATAGTCTTAATGTTGTGAATGATACAATAGATTGCTCATGCATTTAACAATCAAGGCTAGAAACTAGATGAACACAGAAACTAAAAAGAATATCATCAGAGAAAAAAATATTGTACACACAAATGTAAAGAACTTTCGGTTGTCTCTACAGTTATGAAGATGATGCAGCAGCATGCAGGTAATGTTTCATCTGATCTGATTCATCTTATCTGATCAGAAGAAAATCAAATAAATTGTAATTTATTCTACCAAACACTTTTAATTCATATTCTCCAATCTCTCTCTCAGTGCATGTGACTCTGGATCCTGATACAGCTCATCCAAAACTCATTCTGTCTGATGATGAGAAACAAGTGAGGCATGGAGACATGCATCGTGAGCTCCCAGATAACCCAGAGAGGTTTGATCACAGCTTCTGTGTCCTTGGAAAAGAGGGCTTCTCCTCAGGGAGGTTTTATTTTGAGGTGCAAGTGAAGGGAAAAACCGGCTGGATTCTAGGAGTGATCAGAGAATCTGTTAATAGGAAGGGACAGATCATAATGAGTCCTCGGGATGGATTCTGGGTTGTGGGTCTGTGGAATGAGGATGAATACTGGACCTGTACTGATTCTTATGTACTTCTGTCTCTGAGAGTGAAACCACAGAAGGTGGGGGTGTTTGTGGATTACGAGGAGGGTCTGGTCTCCTTCTATGATGTGGAGTCCAGATCTCATATCTACTCTTTCACTGGTCTGTCTTTCACTGAGAAACTCTATCCTTTCTTCAGTCCTTTACCTAATAATAGAGGTAAAAATTCAGCCCCACTGATCATCTCACCTGGTAATTGCAATGAATGATTTTACACCCAAGATGTGTGAAGAATTATAGATATGCCAATTATACTCTGGCTGATATAACAGAGAAGTTAGACATGTCAAATAAAAGATTTTATAATAATCCCAGATCTGTCTTACTGTAAACGTTTGGGGAAAATTACATTGCATCCATCTCATGCATGTTTTATAAAGTTTGTGAAGTGCTGCCATTATATATACATTAAATTATTATTAATATAAAATATGTATATAGCAGAATTTCGATGTTCTAGTGAGAATGGCTTTCATTTTTATTTGTAGGGCAACAACAAAGTAAAGTACAAATTTCACTATTAAATAAGACTCCAAATAGTTTGGAAATACTACTAATTTTTTTTGTAAAAATTTCGAAATATTGACATGTCCAATATAGATATAAATATTTTTGCTGTTAGTATATGTTACATTACTGCTTAATTATACTCCCAATATATCATATTAACTGAACTTATACACATGACTTAACTACTAATGGTTGAGCAGTTTATTCAATAATTTAGAATTGAATAAATGAAGCCAGGTAAAGAATCTTGTTGCGAATTAGTTGGAGTAGTTAGCGCCTTTGTCATTTTCAGTTACCTTATCTTCAAGTTTATTCTGTCCACAAGATGGAGACAACATACTAAATATCGAAGCATCAACAGGTCCAACAGCTGCTGCAAAGACAAGGGATTGAAAATATATCAGAATTATGGGTTACATTTAAAACAAAGAACCAGTTCACAGGGAACCTTTTAAAAGAGTATGCAATGCATTGGCGTAATACAAACTGTGAAAATTCAAATGCTTTCTATACTGACATTATAGCTATTTTCAAAGCATAAAACACACCTAATACAAGGTCAAAGTCTGATGTGTTGAGAAAATATGATCTGTGACAGCTGAAAGGCAGCGAGAGCTTCAGTGAAAGCGAACAAGACTTTCAATATGTCTTTTTAAACACAGCTCCTCACTGAAGCATTCTTGTGAATATGTTAACAGCTGATATTCATTCACAGGTGAGTTAAGGCAGTTTCATATTGTTAATTATGAGGTACCTATAATGAGATGGGCAAAACAAAGTGAAAGCATGACAAATACGTTTAGCAAAAGTGTGTGATTTGTTTGGTTGCAGGGATGTTGATGGTCTACCAGTTTATTGCTCACGTGTTTGACTGATGCTAATTTACACCTCCAATTACTACCCCAATTACTGTCATGTTAAAAGTAATAAAAAAATACTCTTCTTTAAAAAGATATCAGGAGCAGATGTTTCCTTTTTACATTGTTGTGAAATAAAATGCGCTGGGACATTTTGCTGAAAAGGCTTAAAGAGAAGAAGAGCAATGTCAGAATCCTTACCAACGTCATCAAGACCAATACAGATGAGGAGACAGAGTATAGATAAGGCTCTAAGTAAGTCAATTTCCAAATGAATGAATAAAATAATTAGCAGTAATGTTAACAATTATTTCAAAGAAAAAGTGTTAATTTTGCTTGCTTAATTTTGCTGCAAATGCATGTATATATACTGCAAAATTTGAGGACATCACAGTGATGACACTGGGGTTAAACAAAAATGCTGATAAATAAATAATGTTTCAATATAAAGAAAGCACTACAGATCATTGGCAGAAACAGGCATTTGTCTGAGAAACCCCCCCAAAACAAAACAGATGTAGTAGTTTCTTGTGAATTTTGAAATCTCTTCTTCATTATTATTTGTCTTCACAGTGTTGAGGAGGATGCAGCAGCATGCAGGTACATTGCGTGGACTGTTCTCTCACACTATAATGCTTTCACCTACATTTACAAAACAGCCAGTTCAAAAACTAACTGAACACTTGAAATATTGAAAATATTAAGATATTTCTTTTGTAAATCTCTGATTCACATTATCTGATCTCTCTTCCAGGTGATGTGACTTTGGATCCTGATACAGCTCATCCATATCTCATTCTCTCTGATGATGAGAAACAAGTAAGGCATGGAGACACTGAGCATGAACTACTGACGCAGCATAAAATCCCAGGCATGTATTGTCTTTAACAGCAAAGTCTATTTTTAGGGAAGTCCATGCTTTAGAACAGGATAGACTGAAATTAACTGTGGTCCTGGTCACTTATGCACAGGACAATTGCAAAAAAAAATCAATCTTTTCAAAATCATTATTCTACAAAACTTTGGGGTAGCAAATTTATGCATTGTAATTATCAGGTGAGATGATCAGTGGGGCAGAATTTTTAACCTTCATCATTACGACACGGGATGAATAAAGGATACATTTTCTCAGTGAAAGACTGACCAGTGAAGGAGTAGATATGAGATCTGGTCTCCACATCACAGAAGGAGACCAGACCCTCCTCGTGATCCACAAACACCCCCACCTTCTGTGGTAAAATCTCCCCGAGGAGAAGCCCTCTTTTCCCAGGACAGAGACACAGTTATCAAACCTTTCAGGGTTGTTTGGAAGTTGCTGTTGTTTGTGTCACTGGATATTGCAAACTGTCATTGAAAATGCATGATGTCACAATTTCCACCAGTGGAAGTTTCTGGGCTATGTGTATGCTTTATTTCCCAAAATATGGCAGTTTGGTGTTGGTACGAATGAAGTGTGCTCACTTCTGTGTTGACATTCATCATTTTGGTTAATATGAGATGTATATGGACAATAATATGCATATAAGAATTGTTGTTTCTTGGAGAACTTCATTTTACAATTATAATCTTTGATTACTGTATGAATTAAGCAAAAGTTATTCTGTTGTTTATTGGTTAGAACAAAGCAGTGCAGCCTTTAATTGTCCACAGTAAGCAAACCTGGAATTTATGTAACTTTGTTCACTAGAAACCACATACTAAATTCTGTAGCTTCACCAGCTACAAAGACTTGCTAGAGCTTGCTGGCGCTACAAAGACTTGGGACTCCAAATATCACATTTAGCAAATCCATAGTAGTACAGTTATGCATTATTGTTGGTCATGTCTACAACAATAAAAGTGAACTAAAAAAAATCAAGTATTCAAATTGTAATGCCTTCTAGGACAGAAACGGTCAGAATTCACACAATGTCAGGGGTTCTCAACTCTGGCCCTCGTGGTCCACTTTTCCTGCAGAGTTTAGCTCTAAAATGTCTAAACAAGCTAATCGAGGTCTTCAGGATTGCTAGAATATTACTGGCAGGCCCTTTTGATCAAGGCTGGAGCTAAACCCGGCAGGAAAGTGGACCTTGAGAGCCAGAGTTGAGAATGTTATAGGATTGTACTTGAATCTCTGTGGTTTTCACACGACATAACAAGGGTTCTTGTCCTCTTGTCATAGCTACGCAGGTGCATAAGACAATGCTGACAAGCTGCACAAGCTACAAAACATCCAGTCCTGACCACTTTTATAAATTGAGATCTATGTATTGTGGAGATGTAATTCATATTCTCCAATCTCTCTCTCAGTGCATGTGACTCTCGATCCTGATACAGCTCATCCAAAACTCATTTTGTCTAATGACGGGAAACAAGTGAGACATGGAGACATTAAGCAAACACTCTTCGACAATCCAGAGAGGTTTGATCAGTGCACCTGTGTCCTGGGAAAAGATGGCTTCTCCTCAGGGAGATTTTATTTTGAAGTGCAGGTACATGAAAACACTAAGTGGGATTTAGGAGAGAATCTATTAACAGAAAGGGAAAGATCACAGTGTGGTAGTGAAAAAATGTCCTAACATCTTTTAATAGCAATGAATGAACTGACACATTTTTGTAATTTGGAAAAACATAGATTTAGGAGTGTAATGTTGTCTGTTTCTTCTGAATTATTTTTTTAAGGACTGCAAAAGTGATCATATCCACACAATGTTTCTTTACAATCTCTTTAATGAAGCACTTTAGCTCTTTCTAGAACTGCATTATGCTGATGTTGCTTGTGAACTTACAATTAATGATAGACAGCGAAGAGGCAGCATATGGGACAATGTGAAGAAATTAACATATCTGATTCAAAATTGACAAAGAACCATATGTAATGTGATCCCAGAGGCTTAAATGTGTGGAAGAATTGACTGATTGACTGAAGTTACTAATTACAAATTGTAGCCTATTAGTGATTCCAGTAAATAAAAACATTGAAATGACTGTGTTTTTGTTGTAAAGACAGTATCTACACAGTGTGTGACAATCCGATCATAAAACAACTGACATAAACCCACCTGATATGAGGTACTTTAATTATTTCAATATCAAAGTGAAATATGGGAGGAGCTACTCTATGACATCACTGCAGGTGAAGGCGGGCTTCTGTGAAAGTGAAACTAAATAGATAAATAATAGTAACCTGTAAGCTTTTAAACTCTTTAAAAAGAACATTAGTGAAACATTCAAAGACAAAAGTGAGCAGGAGCAGAGCTGATTCTCACAGGTAAGTGATGGACATTTAAGAAAGATTTGCATAAACGTGTATCACAGTGTGTAAGTGTAACTGGAAAAACCTGCACAAAACCAGGAAAGCACAAGATAACTTGTTGCGTACTTTGAAAAGCTTTCAGATCTTTAGAAAATGTAAATGTTGGTAAGGGTTTGTGCCTATCAATAAATACTGAACAAAGTGACATTGCTCTTCTTTGAGGAAGGCTCTTCTAAGGAAATTACAATTCCAGATAATGAATTTGATGATAAGGCCATAAATTCATCTGATATGACTTTCAGAAGTCCAAAACAATTTAGAGTCACTGTAGGTTTTAATAATATGTTTATGTATAATAATTATGACATAAATAAGCCTATATATATATATATATATATATATATATATATATATATATATATATTTTTTTTTTTTTTTTTTTTTTTTTTTTTTTTTAGAATAAATAGTAACAAAGATTATAGGTAGACTGGTTTTAGTGTTTATTAAGAAGAGACTTCATCAACATGGGTATAAACTAATAGATATTCTTGTGCAAAGAGTCTAGTGCGCATTTATCTTATGTTCATATCATCTTTAGCATTCTCATATTTGCTAGGCATTCTTACAGAAAATCTTTAAAATACCATTATACTGACGTGATTTGGGAAACTAGATCAGTATGGAATACATATTTTTATAACTAATCAATTGAATAATCAAAAAGACAAGTGGCTGCCTTAAAGGGCTTGTTCACCAAAACAATTTTTAATTAACCTGTGATGTATTCACCCTTGAGGCATCCTGTGCAGATGACTTTCTTCTTTCAGACTAAACCAATTGAAGTTACATAAAAATTGTTCTGGGCTCCTGGCCCCTCCACGTATTATTATCCCAGGTGAGTGCTTTTTTGTCAACAGTCAAGATGATGTAAAAAAAAGTGCATGTATCTGTAATAAAGTGTGCTTCACATAGCTCTGGGAGGTGATTCACGGTCGTGTGTGGAAGCTATTAAGGCAGATGTTGTAGGATGTATGCATTGTGCATGCACCTCTGGCTGCGTCCGATAGCCTAGACAGCTGACTTACTGCAACCAAGGAACCTCATGAAACTGAGTTCGGACATAGTTCTGAGGCAGCGTAACAGTTTAATGATCTACAACAAAACAGAATGTGTTTTGGTGACAACTAAACAAATAGGTAATTATTATATAATAATGATTTCTTGCTAGAAATGAAAAGGCAAAGTGTTAGTCCGAAATATCATTTACACTCAAAAACACCACCGAAGGAAACTTCAAGAGGCTATTTTTATCTTTTAGCTCAACCGTCACGGAATGGAACGCACAGGATTGTGGGATAGCAAAGGCAGCAAAGGATAAAGAACGTACCTCTGGAGAATTAGAATTTGAACAAGCCTTGGAATGCTGCCTTTCGAGTTTCGGACACACTGGTCTTACAAGTTTGTTTACAAAAGCAAAGGAAGCAAAGTTTGCTTATTTTAGCAAAGGAAAGTCAGTATTCTCTTAGCTTATATCGAAATCATCCAACATTTTTCTTTACAAATCCTCGTTTTGTACCTTTAATTCATGACCAGCATTTTGTTTTGTTCTCTTTCTGTGTTTATTACTAATCAAACAACGCTGATGTCCAATGTTATCTTACAAAAAATGCATAGATTTGCTACAGGAGGCCCCCTATAGCCATGTGAGGCACATTTTATTATGGATGCACATGCTTTATTTCACGTCTTCTGGACTGTTGGCAAGAAGTACCCGCTTATCCCCTTGCTTTATAGGGATCAGAACAATTTATAAAATAATTCCAATTGGATTTGTCTTTAAGTTGAAAGTCGTATACACCTAGGACACTAGAAACATTTTATTTTTGGGTGAACTAAACCTTTAATGAGTAATTCAGTCAGTCGATTACTTGAAAACACTACTTCTCTGTTATCTAATGTGTGCAGATCTGAACTAAATTTGTTATGTTTTTATTACCTCTCTTGTTTTCAGCTATGTCTTCCTCCAGTGATCTTCTAGCTGAGGAGCTTCAGTGTTCAGTGTGTCTGGATGTGTTCACTGATCCAGTCAGTACTCCATGTGGACACAACTTCTGTAAGAGCTGCCTGAACCGGTGCTGGGAAAACAGTCAGGAGTGCAAATGTCCATTCTGTAAAGAAACATTCAGTAAAAGACCCGACCTCAAGATCAACACAGCGCTTAGACAGGTTGTGCAACTCTTTCAGGAAAAAATCAATTTGAGTGAATCTGATGTTCTCTGTGATGTCTGTGAAGACAGAAAGCTGAAAGCCCTGAAGTCCTGTCTGCTGTGTCAGACCTCTTACTGTGAAACTCACCTGGAGCCTCATCAGAGAGTCCCAAACTTAAAGAAACACAAACTGATGGACCCTGTGAAGAACATAAAGGACTATATTTGCCAAAAACATGAAAGACCTCTGGAGCTGTTCTGTAGAGATGATCAGACACGTATATGTGTATTCTGCACTGATGGAGACCACAAGACTCACAACACTTTTCCCATAGAGAAGGAGGCTAAAAAGAAGAAGGTATAACATACTGACAACATTTTAAATATTCCAAAAAGATCTTTTGTCAGAATATGGAAAAAGCTTACTTATTGATTAACTAAGTCTTTGTGTTTCTGTCTATAGACTCAGCTGATGAAGACACAGAAAGACGTGCAGCAGATGATCCAGGACAGAATCAGGAAGATTCAAGACATCAAACTCTCAGCAGATCTCAGAAAAGTGAGATAAACATTATCAATATTTGATGAAAAATGCTTTGAATTTGATAAACCTGTTTAATTAAAAACTCAATATCTCAGAAAAACACAGAGCAAGAGAAAGCAGCCAGTGTTGAGCTCTTCAGCGATCTGATGCGCTCCATTGAGAGATGTCAGACTGAGCTGCTGGAGATGTTGGAGGAGAAGCAGAAAGCAGCAGAGAAACAGGAGGAGAAGCTGATTCAAGAGCTGCAGCAGGAAATCACTGAGCTCAAGATGAGAAACACTGAGCTGGATCATCTCTTACACACCGAGGATCACCTCCAGCTCCTACAGGTCAGTGTCTCTCTGTCTGTTCTCATCACGGGACAACACTCACTCTCCTCACGCTGAGGGATGTCTCCTCTCTCCTGCTGTAGATTGATCCATCCCTGTGCGGTCCTCCACACACCAGGAACTGTCCTGAGATCAGTATGAGCCCTGATGTGAGTGTGGAGACTCTGAGGAGAGCCCTGACTCAGCTGCAGGAGACTCTAGACCAGAAACTCAGTCAGTCTGGTAGGTCGATGTCAAATACAGATATTGTCTGTGTGTGTGTGTGTGTGTGTGTTATATAAAGAAATACAGAAGCATAGACCCAGATATTAAGCAAAGAATCACATGAGAATCATGTGATTCTCTTCATCACCTGTTATTATTTGTCTTTCTAGTGTTGAGGAGGATGCAGCAGTATGCAGGTACAGTCTGTGATCTGTTCTCTCACACTATAAAATCTTCCCAAACAAAAATAGTAACAAATCATGTACTTACCTACCAAACAACATGATGATCTTCAAAGATGTAATTCATATTCTCTGATCTCTCTCTCTCTCAGTGGATGTGACTCTGGATCCTGATACAGCTCATCCATATCTCATCCTGTCTAATAACGGGAAACAAGTCAGACATGGAGACATTAAGCAAATGCTCCCAGATCACCCAGAGAGGTTTGATAAGTGTGCCTGTGTCCTGGGGAAAGAGGGATTCTCCTCAGGGAGATTTTATTTTGAGGTACAAGTGAAGGGAAAGGTTGGATGGTCTTTAGGAGTGGTCAGAAAATCTATTCACAGAAAGGGAAAGATCACAGTGAGTCCTCAGGATGGATTCTGGACTGTAGCTCTGTGGAATGAGAACGAATATAGAGCTCATCTTGGTCCATCTGTCTCTCTGTCTCTGAGAGTGAAACCACAGAAGGTGGGGGTGTTTGTGGATTACGAGGAGGGTCTGGTCTCCTTCTGTGACGTGGAGTCCAGATCTCATATCTACTCCTTCACTGGTCAGTCTTTCATTGAGAATCTCTATCCATTCTTTAGCTCATTTCCTAACGATAAAGGAAAAAGTTCAGCTCCAATGATAATCGTACCTGTTCATTTAAAATGAATTCATTTATAGCAACAAATCTGTGTTTATACAAATGATTTATTCTGAATTTACCTTCAGATTTGCAAATGTTACATATTTCTAAATTGAACATGACGAAACGTGTTCACAATTTTTTATTATTCCATTAACGAGATTTTTGCTTATTACAAAAAAACAGCGAATGATTTAATGTAATTTTAAAGTAAAATGCCATTGAATGTACCATTTCTGGAAGCTTAAAAAAATCTCGTCCTATCATTTACAGTAAAAGACGATATTTACAGTGTTTACAGTATATTAGGGTTTGGGTCACAATTTTAATGAATGTTTATTGCCATATTTTAGCTCTCAGGGATATAGACCTTTTTCCCCCCATTTCTGTTTTTTTCTCTTCCCATGTGCTCCCTGTGACCCAGTTTCTCCCTCGTGTTGATTATGTCATTTGTTTCAGGTGTGTCTAGTCGTTAGTCCCGTAACTGTCTGTGTATTTAAGATCTCGTCCATTCGGTTAGTGTTTGTTGATTCTTGAACGTCTTCGTGTTTGTTTCTGTGTCTCCTACGTTCCTTCAGTGTTAAAGACGATTAAAGCCTCCTCGTTCCGTGCGTTCCTTGCCACGGAAGCGTATAGTCCACAAGAGAGCTGAATTTATAAAAGTGACCCCGTTCAAAAGTTTGGAAATCATAGAGAAAATAATAAACGGGATGTATATGTTTATTTACGTGATTGAGATTTTTAATGAAAAGTTACTCACGTCTACGTTAAGCTTCGGCTATGCAGTTCTGCAGTGTCTAAGTAGGCTATAAAGTGAACACTTCGCTGTGTAATCTGTTTTACTAAATACAGTATCTATGTGAAGGTTAAGAGTACCATCTGCTTGACTCATATCAGCCTCTGTCACTGTGTTTTCTCTGTTCTGGCTATTGACAAACAGAAATGTGGCTGTCCTGCCCCAGGGTCCTGTCCAACACACACAGACACACACACACACACACACACACACCACAAAGCAAAATATCCTATGACAGGGGAGGAAGGCTCTGTCTCTGTAGGCAACACAGAAGGTCCAGCCATGCTGACACTGAGTTAGAGAGACAGACAAATCTCTAACAGACTGTTCCTGACACAAGAATTATTGTTATACAGCTGTATTACAGCAGAGATGTGTGTGCATGCTAAATAGAAGAGCTTTAGAAGTAAACGTTTCATGCATCACAATCATTATTTTTCATAACGAGGTTAAATGCAAAATTATAAATATTTATTCTGATTTGGTTTGAAAAAAACTTGCTAAACTTACATTATAAAATGCATATTTTATTAACATATTTTATTAGACATTTCTAATGCTATTTCCCATGATATGTTCCCACACAAAAAAAGTCTTCCATTCTGAGACGTACAGTAATGAATATCCGTGCAATTATTTTACTTACATATTTATTTATATCGTAAATAATGCTAGTAGGTAATCGATTAACCCCTTAGCACAGAGTGGGATTTTAAGTAAGCAATTAAAGCTTTATAGTTTCATGCAAATACTATATATATTATATATAGAAACACATTGTCTGTAATAGAAGATGCATATTTGATTGAGGCAAAAAAGCCAAGCATTTTTCAATATGATAGTATAATAGGAATTATGGGATAAATTTATTAACATAGTCCTAAATCTAAAGGTCTAATCTTTTAAATCTGTATAATTACTGGTTTGCTTTAAATGATTATGATCTTAGCGGTGTAACCCTGTTATTATTAATGACATTTTCAATTAGAAGTAAGCCTTTGTGTTGGTATTAATGATGAAGTTACTGATGAACTGCAATGTAGTTAGTTTAAAAATATTTTACTACAGCACATATTTACTCACTCAGACACTAATAATTTAATAATGTGCCTTCAAAAATAGCTAGAGACAGATTTGGTGAAGAATAGAGATGGTTCTGATGGTTGATTGTATATAAATAAGGCAGCCTAGCTTGCCTTGTTTTTTATTTTCAGTTAAGGATGAGGTGGAAGTGTGTAGTAATCTTCAGTTAGAGAGTGTGTGTGTGTGTGGAGGTCAAAGCCTCGACATGAATGGCGTCCAGGTGGACATCCAGAGAAGCTCTGACTTGAGGAAATGCCACTGAGCATGTGATGTGCTTCGTTAGTTTTGCTGAATACCATTGCAGCTCACTGCTGGGTGGACTGGGAAAAGCTGTGTGTTTCTGTACTTTGGTCTTTGTTCATCGATGTAAAACGTTTTGTTATTCTCAAGTGTACACCACAAGCTCACATGTGACAGTGACACCTCCACCTGCCACTGATTCCAGCTCTTTGTAGCCAAATAAAAGCACACAATGATGACAGGCACAGTAGAGTGACCGTACATCCTGTTTTCTCAATTGCATAAAATGCACAGATTTACAATATTTTCCCTTTACAAGTATTTTTTACTTTACAAGTAATCTTCCCTTATTGTTCAGCTTTAGCTTATTGCTAATCACTAAAACCTTTTTGACCAAAGCCATGCAGATGTTGTAACCATTTGTGGTTTTTCAGCTTTTTTTCTCCGTATTTGTTCATATTATAAATGTGTTTCAAGAGTTATTTATATTCCACAAATATATATGTATTAATATTCATTATTTTTTATTATATTTTGTATATTATATTATATTATATTATATTATATTGTTTTATTTTTTATTTTCTTTTAACTTCACCACTACTCTAACAATATTTAAAAAAATGACCATCAGTAGATAAATGTACAGAGAGCAGGTCAACTTTACAAAATTACAAGACAAAATAAAATTGCACAATATTAATATTGCACTATACATACACTAAATACATTTTAGTTTAATTGTGCACACAAAATGTATGTGTATGAATACCTATTACTATATTACTATTACTATATTCTCTCTCTCTCTCTCTCTCTCTCTCTCTCTCTCTATATATATATATATATATATATATATATATATATATATATATATATATATATATATATATAGCTCAAAACATCAAATAAATCAAAGTCATGGGTTCCTTTCTTTAGCAATATATAAATCTTGTGAGTTACTTTGAATAAAAACATCTGGTGATCTTTACTAATATTCAGCCTAAACTAGAACTTTATAGACAAGCTTGAGATTTATAAAATAATTCTTAAATGCACATATTTTACACAAGCTTTTCATTAAAGTATGCATGTATATATGCATGCACTTATTAAGGCTCTTTGAGGAACCAAATAGTTTTCTTTTGGATTTTTTTAAGAGCGTACAGTGTAGCTAGTCACAGTAATTGAGTAGAAGTAGGGGGAAAAAAAATCTCTGGACCTCTGGCTCTGGTGTGTGACAGCTGGTCTTTGGCTCTGGCTCCTTCTTCCCCCGTGACCTCGCTGGATAACAGGGCCATATTGCAGCAGTGGGGTGCCGGGGCCATCCCAGGAGAGCAGCGTGGACGGATGCGGAGTGGCCACTGAGAGCCCGGCTCTGATGGCGGAGCCGCCTGACACAGATGTGCTCCGGGCTGGGATGGCTTGTCACAGACGGTTAAGGTGACGGCCACTCACACTTCATTATGTCCGTCTCACAGGTCAGTGAGCGACAAGCCAGGTCACTGCACACCGCTGGGCCGAGCCACCCCAGGGCATCTCACATACACCCCACCTAACTGTAAGACCGTCACCCCGCCTGCATTACAACAACATATTGTCCTCCTAATATCATTGTCACAAACTGTTTCCAATCACAAAGGCCGAAAGATGTCTAAAACAGAGTGACACACACACAAGTTCAGCCAGCCCTTGTCTCATGTCCAAAATGTTTTGATTAATATTATTTGGATTATAGCAGAACCTGATCATGGAGGGCCGCTCTCCTTTAGACTTCAGCTCCAAGCCCAATTAAACACACATGAATCAGTAAATCAAGACCTGGCTAGGCGGGTGTTTTGAGGCAAGTCGGACAGAGTTCGGTTACCGAAATGATCAACTTTTCAGCATTGTGAATTTTTATGTTCCCGGGGATTTCTGTCTTTTTTTATTTATTTATATGACATTAATACTGAAAACAACATCGACATCATGCCTTTTTTTGTTGTTGTAAATTTATAAGCTTCACTGGGGTTCAAAATTACTTCGTCTACTTTGTCTCGTCGTGTCTTCTTCAGTGCCACCTCTTCACGTCTTAATTAATGTCAGGCCCTGGCAGGGCTGCACTTCAACTCCGTCCTTTGTCTCAGGGCTCACGTATTGTTTGCGCTCACGTAAATGAATTGCTTTTTCACTTTCGCGCCACGACACATTACAAGCAGAGCATGCAAATCAGGCCGAGATCCTCCGATTAAGCTCAACGTGATCTGCTTCAGCTGTGCAGAATGCGTTTCGGATCCGAGGAGAGGGTGTGTTAGTCAAGGTGTGCATTCACACAATGCACATTGTTAAGCGATTATTCTGGCTCATGGTAGCACATCTGGAGCAAGAGGTAGGAATCTGGGACTTTGTGTCACATTGCAACTTGAACCTTGTGATTTAACGCGAGCTGCTAATGAGTCGTGGAGTGAGTGTTATTGTGAAATTGCATTAAACGCCAGGAGATGCAAAATGATAATTGAGTAATACAGCGGCAAACAGCGGTTGGGCTCAGTTTTTTTAAAAATAAACAAGAAATGGAGCACTGTAAACAACACGTGAAGAACTATGCTAAACTATGTGCTTTTACATTTTCTGAATTTCACTATATGCTCTCTATATTCTTCTATACGTCCGTTACCTTATCTTCCCCTCCGTTCTGTCATCTCTCTGTCCTTGTCACTGTTTTGTTTCAGTAATGGCAGTCGCAGTGCTCAGGGGCTCTGGAGGTATTTCAGAAAAATCTGAGAAATCAATCCAACATGAAACCGAAGGAAAACATCTAATGTCATTGAGCAATAACTTGCTTCTGTCAACGACGAACCTCAGAGCGAGAGCCTAGGGTGTGTTTGGCCTCTCGGTCTCATCGTGAGACTCACACACACACACACACACACTTGCACAGCTGCTCTTTTCTTCAGGATTTCCAGGACAGCTCGATGTGTGAAGGGGAGGGAGTCCTGTTTGGTGGATTTTCTATTTGACATTTAAATCGCTCGACAAAAGTGTTTTATATGGTCAGAATGGTCACGAATACAATCTTTGCATTTTTTCCCCTCTAAATGTAGGCAAATATTAAATATATAAAAATTATAGGTCACGCGTGGTAACTAAATAAATAAAAATGAATAAATCTTTTTAGTCTTACCGTTTTGAAATGTCAATTAATTTATTGTGAAAATGCTGTTTAATTCTTTCTCTCATCTTTAATTTATTGTGGTATTTGCAATTTCTTATTATTTGTAAAATCTGCAAGCAATTTCGGAGTGCAAGTTGTTTCTGCGCCAATTAGAAGCCAAGCTATGCTGCCATCTAACATCGAAAGTAATTTTAATAATTTTATTGAATACTTTTGCAGTAGTTGTGTATTAGGTGGCTACATCAAAATCTATCTATCTATCTATCTATCTATCTATCTGTCTGTCTGTCTGTCTGTCTGTCTGTCTGTCTGTCTGTCTATCTGTCTGTCTGTCTGTCTATCTATCTATCTATCTGTCTGTCTATCTATCTATTTATCTATCTATCTATCTATCTAAAAAAAATCTTTGCAAACTCTGAGGTAATTATTTTGAACTATTTTTTTTTTTAAATGCATTTACAGTTTTTCTCAATTGCTTTGGCACATTTTTCAAAACAGTCTTAACTTTCTCTAAACTGTTAGTGCAAATGTCAAAACTGTTTGCTGGAACTTCAGAACTCTATTGCATGTCTGCAAAATGTAGTTAGTCACCCAAAACTTTTCATTCATGCTTCAAAACCTAGTTATCTTGTCAGTCATTTGGCCAAGGCCACCAAAATATAAAGTATTTTTGTCATTGTGTGAGCCACGCTGGTCAAATTGTTTAGCTGTTTTTTCACCATGGCACTCAACCATGGAAATTAAGGTTTTAGTAAAACAAACAAAAAACAAAGCAAAACTGATATTTGTTGAGAACAGTCAATAGTACATAGAAAAAAAAAAACGTATATGAACATTTGTATTTATACAGTACATTTATTTTTGTAATGCACTACATGTAATCGGAAATCTTGCTCGTCCAATTACTGTACATTTCAGATGTCTTACCTTACCACAAATGCAAAATAACACCCATGAGAAGAAGAAAAAAATTATTCTTGGTGGACATCCTGTCGCTCTTGTTGGTCAGGCCAAAGATTTTCATCAACATCACATCTGATGTTTTCCATTGCAATGCACCGGGGAAAAAATCTCCTTGAATGCCGTACCCATCCCCTGCAATGATCAGCTGTGATGTCCTCACATGCAGCATTCATGGCATTCAACAGAGACATCTGATCTTGTGGTCTGTGATCATATACTTTCCACCTCCATGCTGAAAAAAACTCTTCTATTGGATTTAGGAATGGAGAGTACGGTGGAAGGAACTCCACAGTTATTCTTTCATGTGCAGCAAACCACTCCCTAACAATGTTGGTTCGGTGGAAGTCCTCCATTTTCCAAAAAAAAAAAAAAAAAAAAATGGTAGTGATTGTGCTGTAGGCAATCTACATATATATGCTCTCAAACTTGATGGGTTACATGGTTGAATTCATTGGTTGATTGGTTGATTCAAATTGTGTTGCAATTAGAGGTCATTAGCCAAATATCAGACATTACAAACAATGTCAATGACAGATATTTATAGAATATACATGTATGTATACTAACTTTTCATAACTGAATGGATCGTTTTGAGTGTGATGGCTTACACAATGAAAAAGGATTGAAAAGTTATGAAGACGATGAGGAATCGTAAAAATCAAGGCAAGGATGAGTGAAAATAAACAAACAGGATAATAACATGAATGCCATAATGAATGAATCACCAAACAATCAAATGAATCAGATCCTGTTCAGAAAGTGAGATGTCACGCTTCAAATATTCGTTTCATAATTTGCCTTTTTTAATACATTCGTAAACATCATATTTAAACACTGACAGAATATTGAATGCAAAATTGTACTTCTTGCACCCACGCCCTATTATATTCTGCAACTCTTGTCAAATACAAAGCTTAGGATTAGCGCTTGAATCCGTAGTGAGGAACCGTATTAACAAGCGAGCACACACTCAACCACCCAAAACCAACAAGCGCGTCTTGTTCGGTGGAGGATCATATTATGGAAATTTACCACTCGACACAAACAAGACGAATAATCCACCGCTGGGTTGCAGTCTCAGATTTGATTACGGACCCTTAGGCCGTGCACTGGCCAGGAAGAGCATTAACACACTCGAGAAGACTGAACACAAGCACGGCTCGCGTCGCACCCAGTGTGTGTGTGTGTGTGTGTGTGTGTGTGTGTGTGTGTTGCACAGTCTCCAAGGCGGAGTGTTTATGGATTTCACACTTGGCTTGTGCGAATGCTCCACAAACTGTAAGCAACTCAATTTGAAGATCGCCTTCTGCGCCGGGGCCTTGGCAGCCCTAACTGCCAATTATATCTCCCGCAATATAATTTGTGTCACATTAGGGGAAAATCACACGGCAAAGCGATTCGATAATAACTTAACATAAATGAACGAGCCGCGGTTCAAATTATTTCATGTCACAGATGCTGAAAGCTGAACCCAGTGGGTGGAACCGAAAGTCAACCAAAGTGTGAACGTTTCCAAGGGATTCCATACGGCACGGCTCCGGTGTTACAGGCGGTAATGAGGACGCGGTTGTCATGTGTGAATGATGAACGCACCGCTGGAACGGCCACCGATACGAGTTCAGCGCGCGAGAGGCTAAGGTGCAGCCATTACGTGTCCAAACTACTGTGAAAATCAGATAGAGGAGCGTGACGATTTATCCAGCACGAACGCATGGTTTTGTTAAATCTGCAATCTGAGTCCTGTGGCATATAGAGTTGCTAAGGGCGTTGCGATGAGTCCTGTGGTCCTTTTTTAAGAAATGCTACTGTGTGCAGATGGAAAAAAAAAAAAAAAAAGAAAGATGGAAAAGTGTGCGCTTGAGGTCAGATCCCGTTTTGAAGAAAGCGAGTTTAAGGATGAAAAGTTTCAGAAGTTTTCAAAAGAAGCCTTAAAGGAACAGTTCTCCTAAAAATGTTTACTTCTGTCGTCATTTATGACGTTCCAGACCTGTACGGTTTTCTTACATCAAAAGATGATATTTTGAAGCATGTCAATAACACTGTCACCGTTGACTTTCACTGCATGGATTAACACACACACAACAAGACATTGTGACATGAGGGTGAGTAGATTATGACAGAATTTTAATTTCTGGGTGAACTATCCCTTTAAGAATTTATATTACCCTTACATTAAAAGTATTTTTTTTTTAAATACTAGAAAACAAGATTAGATGGTGTTATAGAGCTATTATTGGAAAAGACATTGGTGCATTTGTCTAAAAATACAAGTAAATATATAAATAAGTAAGATTACATAACATGCATCGGAGTCAAAGTATTAGGATAAAATTACGAAAAAGTATTTTTAATCTTAGTGTAGTTCTATGAGTTCTATTTTCTCGCAGATGGCAAGGTCAAAGGTTATGAACTTAACGCTAAGCATTTTACAGTGAGAATATTTTGAATGCAATGCAATGTCTAGGAGTTCGCACAGATGTACCTTGCATCTTATACTACATTTAAAGGGACAGTCCAGCCCAAAAAATTAATTCTGTCATCATCTACTCATTTACTTTTTTTAAATAAAGTCAGTAAAAGTCAATAATATCTGAATCTCATTTAGTGTACTTTTAGTTCAGCAGAAGAAAGAAGGTCATACAGGTTCGAAAAACAACATTAGTGGATAAGTGGATGTAAACTTTTAATCTCTAACAAGTACGCATCCATGCATCCGTAATTACACGCAGAACCTATGAAGATTGCAGCATAAAGTCTCTTAAAGTCATTACCTGATTTCATGAAGACCACTGTTGCACGTTTTGACTCGCAGTCTCCCCAAACACCAGCAGACACCTCCGCAGAACCATCCCACAAAACAGCGCCAGAGTATACCAAACACCGTCCCCCGCGTCAGGCCTAGTTATACCCCGGCCGTTTGCACTACACTGATTACTGATATTAACTCCCAACTCACATCGTCAAACACACATCCAATACCCACACAGACACACGGCACCTTCACTGCAGGGGACGTGTAAACTCACCATGTGGAAGCAGGTTGGAGCGTTAAACGCAGGCATATGCACCAGTGAGGAGTCTTGCCCTGATCTCACACAGTCGACTACACTAGAGTAGGCCACTCAATGGGCTGAGAGAGCTCCCGTAATCACCGTTCACACCCGGCCTGCTAATGCTAATGACTGATCTTTCATTCACGCTGGCTGTTGATTGCACAGGGACAGTTTGAGTTAGCGCAGTTCACGGAGAGGGTAATCAGTCAGAGATATTAACATTAATCGCATTTGCCATGCTAACCTGTCAGAGACGCCAGAGCGTTTCCCAGAGGCCCCGTGTACAGCATCACTTCCGATCTGGCATCGCAGCTCTACACAAACGCGAAAAAATAAACGTATTTTCTACCAAAATGGCAGTTTTTAGAAACGGAAACTCATTAAAGAGCTCACATGTTACTCCAGACCTGCGCGAAACAAAAGGAAAAATGTCAGTTTTTTCCGCAGTTGCAAAGATGTGGATCAGACATTTTTAGCTTTAGGAAAATTCAAAAGCACCGTAAAACCCTTAATGTTTTATAGTCCGCATGATTCATGTGCTATATATCAAATAGCTTGAGGAAGATATAGGCCAAATTCATTTTGCATTCGCTTACCTTTGAACTGGATCAGAATAAAGATCAAATGATTGTGACATATATAAACTGATTCATAAAAAGATCTGATGCAACTAATCAAGGACTTTTTTTTACTTTTGAGTACTTTTATGGTACTGTTTTGTCATTTTATAATCATTAATCCTCACCTATTCACTGCATATATATATATATACATATACATATATATATATATATATACTGTATATATATATATATATATATATATTGAGGGGGGGGTAAAAGATAGCAATTTTAATTAATTTCTATCTTCTGCACAACATAAAAAAGGATAGGAATGTTGTTAACTCTTCTGACGTCCATTGAATTTTTGTCCATATAAGGAAAAGACAATAGGAACAGAATCTGTTTGATGCCCAACATTGTCAAGGAAAGTCATGGACGTTTGAAACCACATTAAGGTGACTAAATAATGGCAGACAATTCAAATTTTAAATACAGTGTCTTATATGTTTTCTCTTTCATACATGTGCAATATTCAAACAGACCACAGACATGTGAATTCAAGGTCAACAATCAGCTTCAAGAAACGTTAGGTGTCTTTAGGACACATCAGACAGAGAGGATGCTAGGTCTGTGTTATCACAACACATTTTCTGACTGAGCAGACATTCTCCCTTCTCCATCTCCTTTCACTCGGGATCAGAGACGCAGCGGAAGTCAAACCGTCCTATACATGACAAGTGTCACAGACGGGTCACACTGAACCACGGCAAGACAGCAAGAATGAATCAGAGAGAGACTGAATTTGGATTTAAACTTGATATGAAATAAATCTGAGGCCAACAATTACAAATAGCTTGCTGGCAATGTCAGACCCAGTCCTTTATTAAAAAAAAAAAAAAAATATATATATATATATATATATATATATATATATATATATATATATATATATATATATATATATATATATATATCATATATATATATATATATATATATCATATATTTATTAGCCTACCATTTGTAACTAGTTTGACTACAAATCCATAGTTATTTTTTCATGAGATAAGAGAGAAATTTTGAAGTTTTGTAGCCATTTTAAAAATGTACTTGACTTTGCTTTATAAGACCCCGACTGCTCTCAATTTAAAAACGATGATATTATTTAGATTTTTCTATTAACGACAGACCATGTGCGATTCAGTAAAATGATCCGACTCACAAGAACGATTCGTTCGACTCCTTTTTCTTATTGCGACTCCTGTACTGATAAACGCACCAAGAAGAGCGATTCCTTCTCGTCGCGTAGCCAAGATCTAGTTTGAAGACTGAAAAAAGTCTTCTTTTATTCTTTGAGGGTTGACCAGCTCAGCGCAGCTGCTATGAAAGTGCCGGTCGGTAGGAGGCGCTAGAGGACCGCTCCTGCGCGCCACGAGGAAAACGACCAGCGGCCTGTGGAAATCATAAAGAAATGAATAAAGAAAGAATCGAGAATTATTTTTGTCTCCCGGTAGCATCATGAAATTACTCTGTACCACATTTTGTACACTAGCTCGCCAAAAGAAATGAGCAATAAAATAGATTCGAGAGACTGTCCCACACTAATATTTCTGCTCTCATGCCTTGATTTAATTATCATGCATTTTAATGTTCCCCTCAGTGCACACACCTAGAGTCCAGACAGTTCATTTATAATTAGCAGGACTCTAGGTGCATTCACAGTCCTCTTTAAATACGCTTCTCTGTTGACAAAAGCATTTTAATAGGCACAAAATATTTGAATTACCCGTCTTAGTTCAACAAAGCTAAAAGTGTGATACAAATGTACATTAGGGACATGCAAGGTATATTTTAAAACTATTTTTAGGGAAAACTTTTTTTGCTCATAGGTTGGCTTTTCTCATTTCAAGATGTTCTCGTCTATGCCCTTATTTCTAAGATGCTTTTAAAATGATTTTTTTTTACTTAGACTTTAAGAAGAAATTATGACAAAGTTTAGTGTATTGGGAATTCTGAGTGAGATTAATATGTGAGATTAATATTTTTCCAGGTGTATTCCTTTAGGAGCAATATCTGCAACATGAGAGGTTATCAGGAGATCGTCTGTTTCTCCCTTTTGTGACATGCAAAAATAAAAAAAAAAACGATTATTCATTCATAATTTGCATCAGATTAGTAAACTGCCAAATGCAACAGAATGCACAGAATAGCGAATGTGTGCCTAATGTGAGAATGAGTCTGTTTTGCGCTATGAGATGTTTCTAGCGGCTGTGTTTATCGCAGCCCTCGGACCTCTGACATCTTCACAACCCATGAAATCCTTCCTCTGCTTTTGTTTGTTGTGCCTGCTATGACTCCCTGTCCACAGCCCCATGAGTGCAGCCACATAAAGTGCCCCTGACCGGTCGGGGCTCCGGCCCCGTGGGCGAAATGGCAGGGCCCAGCAGGGTGGACGCTAAAGTTGCCCGATACTTTCACCGCTGATTCTTCTGGTCCAGCGGTTCAAGCACCACTCGCTGTGAGAGCGGGTCACTTCTCTTAAAGTCAGTGTCGCGAGGACATTTAGGACGGTGACATCCACTGGACTCGACACAGAGCGAGACTTCAGTGGATCTGCCGTGAATATGAAAGGCAATTGCTACAAAAATGATTTTTATATTTCAAACCAGGGCTCAGATCCCGTCTAGCGCGGGAACGCACACTTTTAAAGGTTTGGGAATATATAATAATAACAATTATAATAATGGGAATATGTTTGTGTTATGGACTTGCATTATATCATAATGCAGCTTGTTTAGGATAGGTGTGCTATTGTTACTTGTTCATCTAGTGTTGTAGAAATTTAATTACATTTTATTGCATTGCATTGCATTTAATTTCTTAAGTTTTGTGCAAAGTAAAAAAAAATCACACGAACTTACATTAAAAAGTAATTTTCTAAAGATAAAATAGAGAGTAAAAAATAATTTTAGTAATGTTATTATTTTTTATATATTGTTTATTTTTTTGTACTCTCAATAAATTATTTTAAACATATACATTATTGAATGTATTATTTTAATTTATTTTGATTATTATTTTAAAATAAATCAAAATAAGTTAAATTAAATTAAAAGGTTATTATTTACATTTTTATATGAATGAATGAATCTACTAAAATCCACTCAAAACTCTCTTTTTTCTCCAGAAATTGTAAATAGATTCTGAATATAGATGTACAGAATACAGATGTACTGTACAGATACAAAGCATGCGCTCAAGAAGCTCACATATCAATGACAGCGTGATCATTTTATATTCTGCGAGCCCCTCGACTCGATGATTTCTTGACCCTTGACCTTACGATCAATTAAAAACACAGCGAGAGAAGTTTCCAGCAGGAGGCTACAATCCTTGCCAGTTCTCTCCTGTCTGCTTCCCACGAAGATATTGAGCTGGACGTGAACAGAGACTGCTATCACGTGACCTCTTCACGTTAGATTCAAAAGAGTCGCGATAAAACAAGGCGCCTGCCCCCGTTTTGCCCAAAGGTCTCCATTTCTTTCTGCTCATGTCCTGAGAAATCAATTACGGGGAGACACCTGATTCCGAGCGATCTGTGAGGTCGCAGTGTCTCCTTATTCAATGACAGCTTACATCCTCTTCCTATCAGCAAAAAATGCATCCGAATATTATTTTGACCTCAGCTTTCCCCGCTATCAAGAGGCTCAGCGGGGGGCAAATTAATTTTAGGGGCATTCAACACCTCATAGTGCACGACAGATAGCAGATATCTCATGACAGCAGTGGGAAATGCAGGGATGGTGTGTGCGTGTGTGTCTTAATAAAGAAATAGTGCCATTTTTTTTCTCTCTGTGTGTGCATGCATGACCCAGTTGGCTCTGCGCCCGTTTTGCAGAATCTGGAAGCTACAAATGAACCATCTGCTCTGTGTGTGTGTGTGTGTGTGTGTGTGTGTGTGTGTGTGTGTGTTACAGATTTTATGTGAGAATAAACAGGAAATTTGCAGCAGCTGATTCTGTTCACCTCTCCAATGATGATGAATATCATCCAGATATAAAAGGACATATATTACACATTTTTAACGTAAGAATCTTCTACCGTTTGTCATTTTATTGACAGAGGAAGCGGAAAGTAATGCAACTGGCGGTAAATGACGACTAAAGCACTGCATTTGATAAAAAATATCATTATCATTACACGTTACTATCACATCATGTATGATTGATTGATTGATATGAGTGTGTCAGCTCAGTGTGGGTTGTGTTTATGTTTTCAACACACATCCGTTCCAAAGATTTAGTAAGAGAGTGGTTTTAAGGCAGAATGTTAACTAAAATTGACCCTCATATGATTTTGAAGGCATTACAGAAAATCTGTGCCGCACACAAACAATGCCCCACAAGAGAGGCTGCACTCTGATAAGCATAAAAATACATAACATATAGACAAGTATTAGATAAATAAACCAGCTTAATTACTCTAAAATATTCAGTATCACTGAAATACTATTATAGTATAAATATATATAGTCTATAATATTTTTTAATATTAAAAAAATATATTTATTTTTTTATTTATGCTTATACTTTGTTTAATTTTAATTGTTGTTCATTTTAGGATATTTTAATAGTAGTTCATTTTAGTTAGGCAACTATCTGAAATAAAGTCGTTTTTAATGTAATTTAAAATTTGTATTTAGTATTGTCAAATGATTAATTGCATCTAAAAAGGTTTTTTTACATAATATATGTGTGTGTACTGTACATATTTATTGAACAAACACATGCATGCATATATTTAAGAAAAAAATAAATAAAAAAAAAGAAAAAAAAAAAAAAAATAAAATATATAAGAAAATATATATATATATATATATATATATATATATATATATATTTTTTTTTTTTTTTTTTTTTTTTTTTTTTAATTATATATATATATATATATATATATATGGTTCTGGTTTCATATTTTTAGGTTTGCACATCACCTGAAGAAGATGTTTGTCGAACACATTTTAAACCGTGAGGATATTTTGACTGTGAGGCTGATGAGACATGGCTATTTTTTTGTCTCTGGATCTGACACGTGCGCGCACACACACACACTCACACACACACACACACACACACTCACACACACACACAAATCCTCCCTGCAGCTCAGAGCAACTTCTCTGACTTTTGATCATGACATCTGCGTCTTGCTGAAATGTTTGCTCGTCTCCTCCAGCCTTCTGATGTAGCTCCAGGAGCTAATGGCTTGTGAAAAAGGCAGACGGGCCCCTGTCTGTATGTGTGTCTGTTTGTATCGCTTTTGTACATGTGGAGAAAAAGAGCAAGAGCAAATGTCTTTGTTTAAAGAATATGTTACGTTTGCTTTGCTTTTAAGAAGAAACACAAAGTACGATTCTTTCAAATAAAAGGGCTAATGAGAAGTCTGCAATTTGTCCAAATAAGGAAGCAAATCTAGATTATATAGCATTACTTCCACTGACATCATTACATCTATTCAGGCATCAGGTGTTTTAAGATAATCCAATTATTCTTGACCTTCCTGTAGAGACTCTGTGAATACCTCATAGAGTTATGCACTCGTCTCCTGACTTTAATCCGGCCCCAGACGCCAAAGCACAACCAAACCTTTTCTGCTCATCAGTATGGAAAATGACGGAAAGGTTCTGGCTTCATAAAAACAATGCATTACATGAAAAAAAAACTTCTTTTTTTTTGGACATAGAAAAAGTAATCAATGAAATTTTTTTCTGATTTTCACAAAATTATATTATTATTATTATTATTATTATTATTATTATTATTATTATATATTTTTTAATTATTTATTTAACACAACCTCAGTAATTAATTAACCAAAACTGCAAAAATATCACACAAAATATTAACAATAAATACCATACCAATACCAATATATATTATATATATATATATATATATATATATATATATATATATATATATATATATATATATATATATATATTAAGGCAAATTATGACATATTTTAATTAAACTGGCTCTTCTCTTATTCAGTCACTTTAGGAATTAAATAATAATACTTTAATCTTAATATTATTATGCAAAAAAATATATATTTTCTTTTTTTTGCCATTATGCTACAGTTGTGATCAGATGGTTGCTATGGAGTTACTGACCGGTTGCTGGGGTGTCTCTGTGTATTGTACTATTTAGTAAACAAGCTATTTTGTGAAACTTTGTTTCGTAGCGTTCTCCCTTATTAGTAAGCCCAGTGCATTAATTAAGGGATTATGAAAGGTTGACATGCCATCGTTTAACTGAGAAACATTATTTTCAATAAAATGTCACATGCATTTTTTTCCCCATGTCGGCGGTCACCTCGATCAAAGTTCATAGTACACTCTGCTTCGTAATGCCTATTTTTAATGAATCTGCCATTTTCCCAGATACCGAAGAAATTATAATAATCATCTCTTCCTGTTCCACAAAGCAAAGCAGATGTAGGTAGGGAAAAAAATAATTTAGGCAAGGTAAAATTAGATTTTAATAAGTTTTTCTTTCTGTCCGCAATATTATGGTTCATTTAATTGATTTTATGGAATTGATTAAAAGACAACAATACATGCTCATTATGTCCTTCTTTGCATTTTTAATATCTAATATCGAATAATTACGTGCGTGTTTCTCCTGAAACGATGCTTTCATACAATATGGATTTTGTTTTAACGTCCGCTTTAACGAGAGCAGTTGACATTTAAGTCATTCGAACATAAACAACAATTAAACACCGCTATGAAAAATAGGACAGCGTTTCTTCAGCGTGGCACTCTTTTTGCTTCTCTCGTCGACGACGCAGCGTTTCATGTGTAGATATGAAATGAAAGATGCCCTCTAGCAAACATCTGCTCTCAAACACCACACACGCTCACACTCTGCTCTGAGTGTCATGTTAATTAATAATCCCCAGAGAGTTGAATCATATTTACAGCTCGGTCCTGCTGGCGTTGCCTTCGGTGCTGGCCTGCTGAGTCCAGAGCTCAGGTATAGACAAGAGATCTCACAGAAAACGTTCTGCTTTGCTTTGAGCCGTCTTCTCTTTCTAATCACATCCTCAACAGTGCAGTGCAAGCCATTGGTAACTTGTATTGTTTAAAGTCTGCTTTAAAGTCACGGCACAAGAGACCTAACAGAGATCCTGGCAACTTTTCTTCAGACATTTATTTTGCAAAGCAGTCAATAATCGGCATACAGTAAGGGTTTAGAGCCGTTAAGTAAACGCGGATGAAATAAGTATAATATAAAAAAGCGTTACGCTATTATTGTTGTTTTAGTATTTCACTTTTATTATTCTGTTTTGCATTAGATTAACGCTTTTATTCAGCGAGGATGCATTAAATTGGTCAAAGTGAGAGTGGAGACAGTTATAGTGTTACGAAACGATTTCCGCTTCAAATAAATGCTGCTCAGAAATATTAAGAAACTGTTTTCAACGTTGGTAATAAGGACTGTTTATATATTAAGCACCAAGTTAATATATTAAAATGATTTCTGGAGAATCGTGCGACACTGAAGAAAAAAAATCATCAAATAAATTACATTTTAAACTACATTATATTCAAACAGCTGTTTTAAGTTGCACTAATGTTTTTTTTAATATTACTCTTTTTCCTGTAAACACAGCAAACAATTTTTTTTTTTAACGCAACCTTAATTAAGCAAACTAAGCTAAAATGTAAAAACTTTTTCAGTTGCTCTAGGGCTAAAATAACAATACGCTAGCCGACAAAAAAAAAACCTCATGATCTTTGTTTTGGAAACTTCAAACAAATGCAGCAAAAGTATGCACACACGATTATGGAACCTTTCTTGAGAAAGCAAAAAGAAAAGAGATACAGTAGAAGAGGAAGGAAGAAGGAAACAGACAGAGGCCTCGGTGTCGGAGCCATCAGCTTGTGTTAAGTGGATTGTGACGGGAGCCAGACGGACTTTGATTCCCTCAGGTGATTTTTCCGGTAAGTTCTCAATAACACAGAATGACAGGGGACAGAGGGTGCACATCCCCTCTCGTGTCATCCTCGTTCTCCTGCTATTTTCAAAATCGCGGCCGTGACAGGACTTTTAGCCGCAGCTGTAACACGCGGCCGTGGAGGGCAGCCGAGCACGAAACCGGTGCTTGTTGTCATGAGCTGTGGTCACTGGAGTTTGTTACATTAGCCTGTCAGGGGCGAGAGGCTAACAGAGCGCTGTTACTTTAAAGACAGCTGGAATATGACAGATTCTGTGTATGATTACAGAAGAGAGAGAGAGAGAGAGAGAGAGAGAGAGAGAGAGAGAGAGAGAGAGAGAGAGAGAGAGAGAGAGAGAGAGAGAGAGAGAGAGAGAGAGAGAGAGAGAGAGAGAGAGAGAGAGAGAGAGAGAGAGAGAGAGAGAGAGAGAGAGAGAGAGAGAGAGAGAGAGAGAGAGAGAGAGAGAGAGAGAGAGAGAGAGAGAGAGAGAGAGAGAGAGAGAGAGAGAGAGAGAGAGAGAGAGAGAGAGAGACAGAGAGAGAAAGAGAGAGAGAGAGAGAGAAAGAGAGAGAGAGAGAGAGAGAGAGAGAGAGAGAGAGAGAGAGAGAGAGAGAGAGACAGAGAGAGAGAGAGAGAGAGAGAGAGAGAGAGAGAGAGAGAGAGAGAGAGAGAGAGAGAGAGAGAGAGAGAGAGAGAGAGAGAGAGAGAGAGAGAGAGAGAGACAGAGAGAGAGAGAGAGAGAGAGAGAGAGAGAGAGAGAGAGAGAGAGAGAGAGAGACAGAGAGAGAGAGAGACAGATTTATTTCTCGAGAGATACTGCGAGTTTCCTCGAGAGAGAGTTTGTGAGAAGCTTACTCGCTGTCAGGCCAACCTAAGTGCAGACGAGTTAGTTATTCACCAACAGATTTGCGAAAAATATGATTTTCCAAACCCCTTTCTTCTGCATGATCCGCAATCCGCTGTGATCTGCTGTGTTGGTCTCATTTTCATTTAATCTCTATTCGTACAGAGCTATTTTAACGCTGAGAATGAATTAGCATTTTGATTCAGACCGCTGCGAAAAGACCAACAAGTGGGCGCGCAATATGCTAATGTCTCATTTTGACCTCAGCGTGGAACGGCTTGGGATTCGTTTTAAATACGACTCGTTTTAGTGATTCGTAGTAGAGTCTTTCTTTTGAGAGATGATAGCTTTATGCACCGTGCACTTTCAGAGCGGCTGCACACTGCGTGAAAGGTGTTTTTCAAAATCCACAATAGAGCCAACTTTAACTTTAAATAGTTGCTTCCGACCAAAATATGAGCACCTAATTCATAATAATGCTTCCTTCAGTGGAAAAAAAAGTCCCTCCTTTTCTTTTCATCTGTGAACTGCTCGATCTGTGCATGTTTTCTCCTGATCCAGATAAGAGAGCATTTTTATAGCCATGTAAAGAATATAAAGGACTTTTAAGTGTATTTAATTGAGAAGCAGTGGTTTGAAGTTGAAAATATTGTATGGATTACTTGCAAATTTTATCAGCTGTTCACGGCAGAGGATACACCGGTGAGCAAGGGATGCAGTACACTTTCACAAATAAGGTACAAAAGCTATCACTGGGTCGGTACCTTTTCAAAAGGTACACTTTTGTACCTATAAGGTTCAAATTTGTACATTTTAAGTGCTAATATGCACTAAAAGGCACCAGAATGGACTCTGTAGGGACAAACATGTACCTTTTGTAAATGTACTGCACCAGTGACAGCTTTTGTACCTTTATTTCTGAGAGTGTATGTTGGTTGCTTTCAGTTTGGTAGTTTCTGCCAATAATTCCAATAATTGGCCAATTTATGAATTTAAGACCTCAGTTTTTAGCATTCCTAGTATGATAGTGTTGAAGTGTGTGTGTGTGTGTGTGTGTGTGTGTGTGTGTGTGTGTGTGTGTGTGATGATTTTGAAGGCATGATCGAATTGAGTGAGATGAACAGAAAGAAGGGTCTATTTTCTTAGAAAGAAAGATTTTGTTGGGTTAAACTTTACTTTTGAGAACTAGCCAAGAGATCTGTGTAGGGCGTTTGTGCTGAACGTCTCGTTTTGTAAATGCTTCATGTACGGGTGAAACTTTACATGCAGTTAGAGTAAGAGTATGCCGGATGCTTCCACATTGGTAATGGAGCATCATCAGGGGCCAAACGATCTCTGAAATACTGAACTGAAGGCACCCTGTGTGGATAACAACAGGCATGGAGAACTCAAGCTATGTTTACTAAAGACTGATAGAGCACTCAGCTAACAGCAGGCTATGGTCTGAACGGCCTGTGATGTGGACAGAACTGACGATTCTTCTTGGTTTATTTGCTGATGGAGAGCCATGCCACACACACACACACACACACACACACACACACACACACACACACACACACACACACAGCAGTAAAGTTAAACGGACATCAATAGTGCTAAATTAATTGATGCATGCTCAAAAACACAAATGGTTTAGTGATTAAACATCTGAGATAACAGAATAGCCCCAGGTTCAAACCTCACAAGGGTCGAAACATAATATGAAAATGAATTTTAATTTGCCTAAACTTATCATTTTAAGTCAAGCACGCGCACTTACTTTAACAACACATTATGACTTTTTTGAATGTTGTATTTTAAGTTGTGATAAATAATCACAGCACTCATTTTTGACCCCAAAAGGTTTATTTTATCTTCAGTAACCCCCCGTAATTTTTACTTCATTGCTTGAAACATGCAGTATAAAACACGAGAACATTTCTGTAGTCAAAACAGTGAAATTAAATACGGCGAAGAGACTCTTACTTCATTCATTTTCATTAGTCTCTTTATAAATCAAATACCATATGTTACCAGCTGGTCTCCTCTCACATTCAGAGCCACGTTCAACGTGACTTCAAGTTTCAACTTATCATTCTCGGGTAAAACTGAAGATCCTCGTCAACAGAAAGGTTACGGATATTCATTGATCGGAGCTTTGGGTTGCATCTGGTCCACAGGTGAGACGCTTCTATCCTTAAAAAAAAAAAAAAAGTCTCTAATTTTAACACCAGAACCTGTGAGAGTTTTCCAGAGCAGTATTGGCGGCCCGACCCTCTACCTTTGATCATGCTTCTCCATCCCCAGTTTTCTCTGCGCTCTGGTCTTGCTCACTCTTGTCAATGTTTATCCCTTGTGTTTTGAATGGGTCGCATATGGAGAAGCGTCTCTGTTTTTGTTTTCGAAGCAGAGCTCAAAGTCGGGAGCATTTGGTGATCTCACCGCGTGACCACCACACGCAGAACCCCCAGTACCACCAACGTCACCCGCTCATGGGTAAAATTGCTTTGGCAAAGAACCGATATGCTTTTGATTTGCTAAAATGTTTTACGGATTGCAAATCTTTTTTATTTACAAACCAAGCTGTCCGAGTCCAAGTCTTGTCAGGCTTTATTACACAGAGCAAACACGACCAGAGAGAGCACTGCAAATGATCCTTAATATCCTTAGCCTCGCTTTGCATACATGCTAAAGGGCTCTAGGTGGCAGTGTTGTCATGCTGGCAGCTTGTGTCTTCCTGTCTCAATGCTTCCAGCTCTCTCACCATCAGCCTAATGAAGTGAATTCTACAGTGTGGCTGAAACTGATGGCTCTATCTCCTCTGTCACTGGCAATTTGTACCTGGCTTTTTGAAGACATGAGCACAGAATTCTGCAGTTTGTCTATTATCATATATTATAAGACGAGACTTGTGAACAGTGACATTTTCACCTTGAAATTAATGTAAATGAAATAAAATTAAATTAAACATATATGTATTCTGTATATATTTATTATGTATATATAAAAACAAAGATGTATATATAAAAATAATATATATATATATATATATATATAAAGAAAAGTCTGTTATGTTTAGATATGAAATATTTCGATATAATCTAAAATATGAATATATAAATGTATAAACACAACTGTTTTCAAAATATATCATTTGTGTTTGTATATTTATATATAGATTATATATAATTTACACAATACACATAGATATATTATACAAACAAAAACTTTTATTTATTTTTGGATGTGATTAATCATTTGATTGTATATATATATATATATATATATATATATATATATATATATATATATATATATATATATATATATATATATATATATATATATATATATATATATATGTATATATATATATATATATTGTTAGGAAAATAATACACTTATATTATCTAAATTCCTAAAAACTATTTAATGTTAGTTATAGTTAATAGTAGAGTTACTAAACATACTTAAAGTGAAATTGTACTAAAATCTGAAACTTGGCAACTTAACGTGTAAGATTTATCATACTCATAAAGGAGTTTAGACATTAAAATGACTATTTATTTAAAAATGGCCTTCATCATGTGTTCACGCACCCGTGTAAACATGTAGAAATCTCTGGAAAGAGTACTGAAAAAAGCTAAAAAGACAAGTGAAGAGAAAGAATGAAAGCAAGACTGTGAATGTGCAAGATAAAGAGAGACTGTACATGGGTCCGGTTTGCTATAATGGTTGCGTGCAAAGGGTTTCGTTCTTCCTAAAAAACAGGAATGGAGGGGAAAAAACAAAACAAAGAGAGCAAAATAAATGAGGCAAAACACATGACAGACAACTGCGAGACAGGCACAATTAGAATCATTATTGAGGCAGCAGAGATCAGAGAGGAGCAGCATGGCCGTCCTGCTGGGCTCTGGCACGCAGGGTCAGCAAGGTCATGGTCACTTCAGTAAAGGTATGCTGAACCTTCTCCTGATCATCCCAACTTAATCTCTCCACACCTTCTGCTGATCAACCAGAACACGCGCACACACACACACACACACACACACACACACACACACACAAACAGTAACTATTTCAATCTTTCTCCTAAAAGCAGCACATTCAGATCTGACCTTGGGAGTTGTAGTCCACACTGGTTTGGATGGACAACTTGAGTTGACAAAGCGCACCACATATTTTAGTTTGTTGGATTACTTATTAGAGGTATGTGGCAGGCATTACAATCATTCTTATTTTAATTAAGTAAAAAATAGCTAAGATTTGTTAACAACACTTAAATAACCTTTTAGTGGATCTACATTATCATTCAAAAGTTTAAGGTCAACAGTGATATTTATAACGTTGCATAAGATTTCAATTTCAAATAAATGCTGTTCTTTTAGACTTTATATTCATCAAACAATAGCAAGAATCTTGAAATCCTGATGTTTTTCCACGAAAAAATATGCAGCACAACTGCTGTCAACACTGATAATAATGAAATATTTCTTAGTATCATTAAATAAGCATATTAAAATGATTTCTGAAGGATCATGTGACACTGAAGACTGGGCTAACGATGCTAAAAATGATTTGAAAACAGTTATTTGAAAGTGCAATAATATTTTACAGTATTACTGTTTTTAATATAGCCTACACACACTCTTAACATTTGTTTACATTTTCCATAAAAACATATATATATTGAAAATATTTGTAACTGTTGCATTCGTCAACTTATTCAAAAATGCAAAAACAAACATTAACAAAAAAACATTAACAAAAAGCTATTAAAAGTTGCTTTTAACAAGTTCCTTGCTTAATAAAAATATCTCAGTGCATTGAAGAAAATTGACAAGCAGGGTCTCTGATCTCAAACAAACCATTAACCCTAAGCATTAAACTAGGAAATTTGACCTTGTGCGCAATTAAATGTACAAAAAGTATTTTCACTTGTTGCAATAATCATATTTAACCGCGTTTAAAGTGGCTGTAACTTGCAATGCTTCTCAGGAGACGTCAATTTCCTGCTGAAGCCTCTCTCTCTTTCTCTACAGACGCACAGTCTCTCCTGAATACAACCCACACGACTCCCACGTTTAGATATGCTCTGGAATCTTCTGCTCGAGCGAGTGGACTAATGCATCTCCGTGGAAACGCTCGCTCGCAGATTGATCAGGCATTACAATATCTGCTCTCTCCACCATCACAGTCAGAGAGCCGAAGATTCGACTCATCTCAAGCGCGGGGAAAATTGGCAGCGAAGAGCATCTTAAGTTAGTGCTAGTTTTAGAGAGATGGTGCATAGTAGGCAGCGGACGCACGTCCATATTCTGCATCTGATGAGGGTTGAATTGCAATTCCCTGTTCATTTAGTTCACATGTATGTTGCTTGAGTATAAATACCATGCGTGCTGTTACAAACAAATATCTGCGGGAAAAACTGAGCTCAAATATAAAGAAAAAGTGGAGTTAGGTTTAAATAATTTTCCCCAAAATCACCAGCGATCAATGTACGGGGAAGAATTACAAACACGCAGGCCAGAAGCATGTCGGAGAGCGTCTCCCGTTCTGGCCTCCAGGGCTGTTTATGGAAATGCAGAATTTAATAAGCTCTTCTCGACACCTTGTCACTGGCGTGTTTGAGTGTGTGTGTGTGTGTGTGTGTGCGTACTTGCATTAGCAACGCTCTATTGAATAAGTCCATTATGACAAAACGGAGTGACCTGAGTGTGCACTGTCTGCATTCTTTGAATACTACAGAATTATTTGCATTTCACTTAAGTTGCGTCGTACCACATGACCTTACGCTCACGGGGGGGTGGCACCCTTTCAAATATCTACCTTTTAGATATGTGCCCTTTAAGCAACGATATTACTAATTTTAAAGTATTCGTTTGCACCGTTTAAAGACAAATAAGATACAAAAAGGACACTGCCCCAGACAGCTTTGTATGTTTTTATTGAGAGCAGCACAGAAATGACACCAAATGCACTTTTTTCATAGACATTTGTTATCGATGCAAATAAAATAATTATAATGGAGAAACACAATTGCTCGGTTTCAGTTTTACCATCCCATTGTTAAAACAAAGACTATAGTAAATGACTATAGTTTCTATAGTAAATGCTATTATTTACACTAAATTGTAAAGGAAATAAAAAAGCTGTTAACTTGCAAATTGGTGGCAAATTGTGTTTTTTTAATGATATATGTCTCAGTGACGGCAGTGTTTAGGGTTGGACCATTAGTTGTTTTTTTTTTTTTTTTTTTTTTTAAAAATGCACATTTTAAACCGGAAATTAATTCATATTTGATCGACATATTAAACCAAACAGGACAATATTTTCCTGATATTAAAGGCAGTCAGAGGATTTTTTTTCTGTTCATGCAATATTAATAAAACCTTTTGATCTATCTATCTATCTATATGAATCTCTCTCTAGATAGATAGATAGATAGACAGATCTTTATGGAACCATTTAGACGAAACAGATACTTCCGTAAAGCACCTTTATTTTTAAGAGTAGGCTATAGATACATAGATAGATGGATGGATGAATGCCTGGACTTTTCTATAGAAGTCCAGCAAATAATACAAATAACAAAAAACGACAAATTTACCAAAACTACCTAAATGATAACATTAAACTAACAGTGTCCTGAGGTCCGGAAGTCAATCAACAACTTCTCATTTACACAATAAAACAATCAGTTTGTTGTAATTACAGCAAAATATTCAGTTTTCTGTTCCTGTCCGCCTCTTGGCTCATTCTGCACTCCAACCCATCTGCCGTTCACCGCGCCGCCACATCCGAACCCGAGCAGACCCAGAAAGCACCGATCGTCCCCCGGCGGCTCTCATTTCACTGGGCTTTACCGGGGGCCCACCAGGATTTTGGAAGATTGATGATCAGTCAGTGAGCTGCCACAGCACCAGATTTGCAGAAGGTCTGGATTCACTGGTCTGGGAAAGGAAGGGCAGGAATAGCTGGGAAATTTGGCATCACTTTAGCCTTTTTCACTGGCTGGGCCAGCAGTGTTGGAAAGACAGTCATGCATGTCGGCCCAAACAACTGCTGCCAAAGAGAACCAGATGATGATTTTATTTTTGAGAAAACATCTTCTGAACAGGTTTTGTTATGGTTAGTGTTATAAATCTACTATACTCGGTGAACGCCACATTGAAGTTTTATTATGACATGAAAATTCGACAGAAACTAAATTGACTAATATTTATATGACCTGTTTAAACATATTGTTGCTCCATCCAAACAATTTTACCCTTACAGCAAATCACTATACGTTTCAGTCACACTTCAAGGTGTTCATAATGCAGAGTAATTACCTAGTAAGTACTTAGTAATAGCTGTTGTACTTACATGAAACAAAATGTACTTACCATGTAACAGTTTGTAATTATTTAGATGTAATAGGCTGCTACTCTTAGTCTAGCTGTAACCAAAAGATTGCCACATGTCTTGCAGACTTTATACAACGTAATTATAAAGTGAAGTACCCAGGCATACTTAAAATAAAGTGTATCAAAAAGTGTACTTCATGTGTATCTATACTGCACATCTTATCTAGCTGCATCCTTAGTTTGATGTAACAATTTTTAAACAGCTTAAATGCATGCAATACCTTTCTAATTAACATTAGAATTACAGAATACAAAAGCATATGCTACTTGAAAAATAGCGTAACAATATTATACTTAAGTGTAAGTAGCTGTAGCTGAGTATCTACATAATTAGGCTATAATTACAGGCTGTTACATGATAAGTGCATTTTATTTCATGTAAGTACAAAGGATATTGCTAAGCACCTAATTAAGTCATTAATCTGTATTATGACACCTTAAAATAAAGCGTTACCTTCATTTCAGTAATTTGATGTCAATGACAAAACCTTCGTTATAACGTGTAATGCAATGCATCCAAAAAAATGCACAAATCTATTAGAAATGTGCACATTATAATGTTGTTATTCTGTCTCTGATGTCTTGGACTTAAAAACAAAAACCGGGGAAACAAAATAGAGAGCTGTTAAATGTTCTGTCAAAGAAATGTCATCACATCATGACATGCCAGTGACAAACCACAGCATTCTCTCATTTTAGGTTCAGAGAGACAAAAAGACACAGGTACGTAGTGCATCTGTTTTATAATCTGTCAAGTGACTGAATGATAATCTTAAATGATCATCTTAAATGATAATCTGATTGGACGTGCCATTTAAGACTCTGTATTGTTTATAGCAGTTTAATGGCTAAAGATCTGGGTTAGGAACTCAAAGTGGGTCTACTTGGAAAGTGTTTGTCTATTCAATAACTATTATGCCCAGCAAGAGCGTTTTTGGAATAGACAACTAAATGGCAAGGGGCCAGACAGAGTTCACCCAGAATAGCTACCATTGTGATTTGAGTTGACACATTGTCAGACCCTTGCCAGTGTTATCTGTACTGATCCTGTGTAAAGTATGTGCTTATCATGACTTAATTTTGTAGACCTCCATGCAAAGTGATGTGGCGGAAATTTAGTTATGCTGTTGTAACGTCTGGCTTAACTGAAACGCAAAAAGAGACGTTGGTCCAGTTGGCTTATTTCAGGCCTTCTAAAATAAAAAATACATACATAGCGGTGAGCCAACTAGATCAGACTAACTCCTAGTCGCTCCTGGTTCATGAGATAGAAACACCATCGTTTAACACAGGCGGTGTTAACCTGGTTCCTCCAGTTTCTCGAACTTCTCAAGGTGATGAGTCAGTACCGTCTTCTCCATTGCCTCTGTGAAGGCGTATCAGTGCTCCGTGAGGCTTTTAAAGAAATTAAATCAATGACTGAACATCAAAGCTGTGTTAAATGTGCTAGAAGGTGGTTCTCTAATGCTGCCCTTAATTAAAGCCTGGATCGATGGCCTTTTGTGAAAGGTCTGCTGGAGTCTGATAGCAGCTTCTCTCCATTAAAAGTTTACTTTCACCAAGATTATTAAAACTCATTTCAGTTCCTATAATCTTGACGGGACTGGAAAATAAATCTGAAAAACTATGTATAGTCATTCATCTGTTTCAAGTATATTTCTGCAAGTTACCAGTGATTTTGAATTTAATCAAAAGTTTTATTATTTATTATTATTAAAAGAATGTACAAGGTTTTATAAAAAGCCTTAATGAACCTTGTAAAGTGCATATTTAATAATATTTTTAAACATTTATTATTTATTCAACCATCATACAAGACCTGGCTTTAGATGGATCAAGTTTAAAATGAGGGGCTTTGAATAGGATGCATGAATCTGTAGGAATCAAGTGAAGTTCTTTTCAAATCACTTTCAATACCAGACTGAATATCGAGAATTATTTAACCAAGACTCACCGTTATGTCTAAATACAAAACAGTGAATACTTTATAGAGAGAAATCAATCATCAATACAGAATAAAGCAGCTATTCTTGCACTGTGCCAATCAGAGCTTGGAAACTGCGGTCGATTCTCCGGAGATCACCAATGAGAAACCGCCAGGACAGGGTTGGAGGCGGTGCTTGATCGGCATCAGTTCTAATCAAAGAAGAAAGCCGCATTTATTCAGTGAAATAAGAATTACTTCTGAGAACCCAAAGGACACATTTTGAAAACAAGAGGAACAAGAATAAGAAATAGCGTTCCGAGTCCTTTAGACAAAAAATGCTTTCATTGAGCAAGAGTGCTTGTACACAGACCCACGGGGGGTATGTGGGTCAGGACTGTCAGAATTAGCCTGCCTTTACGCAAACTGATGGGTCTTTTGCTCCTTTAAGCCCCCTTTTTCTTCCCACCTCGCCCCCTGCCCATCTCTCTAGGCCTTGAGGAAAATGTTCCTTTGGCCTCCATTAGGAGTGTACAGTGTTCCTCCCCAGCACTCTTGCCACTATTAGTCGAGGAGAGCGACAGTAATGGTGTCGAATGCCTGTGGCGTGAGGACACTTCCACACAGAGACGCAAACTCACGCCACGGACCTCAGCTCAACGCTGCTGTTCGTGCTCTGAAGAAGGGTGCCTCAGGTCTTACATCTACAATTGTTTGCCATTTGCAAACTTATACTGCCCTTAAAAATGCCATTTTGCTAATTTGGATAACACGTGTTGACAGGAACCGCTGTCAAAAAAACAACAACTTTATGATTGTATTGGCGAATGCATATTGGAAACATGCAAGAAAACTACTACTAAAGTTTGGGGTCTTGCTTTTTTTGATAAAAAACTGATACTTTTATTTAGCGAGGATGCATTAAATTGGTAAATCATTTTAAAAAATACATTTATAGACATTTATAGAAAAAATTATCTTGAGCAGCAAATCAGGATCGTGTGAGACTGAAATCTGGAGTGATGATGCTGAATATTTTAATATTTAAGTTTGCATCACGAGAATTTAAAAAAAAAAAAACATACTAAAATACAGAACATCACTATTGTAGTATTTGTTTTGCAATATTATTGCCTTTGACTGCATTTTTATCACGTAATTATAGTTTTTAGCAAAACAATTCTGCTAATTCTAGATTGAAATTTGTATTTCTGATTACCATTCATCATTGGATGGATATAGATTTTTCCAAAAAAAAAAAAAAAAAAGTACATATATGGATAAAACACTAAACTGATGTGTATATACTATATTGATAAAAGACTGAAAACCACTGCATGCGTGTGGTAAACTTGCCACTCTGTTACTGTACACATAATGTGTTTTGGGTGGAAAAGTGGCTAAGAATCATTTAAAATGACCAAGTTTTGACACTTTACAATAGGTAACACTTAATTTGCTATTTTGCTAAATAGTAAGTACGGTAGTTGTTAAGGTATCAGGGATGACGAATAAGGTCATGTAGAACAAGGCATTAATATATGTGCTTACTTAGTACTAATAAATGGTGATATTAGTAATATGCATGCTAAAAGTGTTATCGTAATTTTCATTCGGTCATGGACAAAGAAATAGTTTTTAATTAACACCTGGAAACTTGTTTGCATTCTATTTCACTTTTATGCTTCCTACAATAACTTCGGAGCCTGGCTCGCATTTGAAATCAAAGGCTTTGATCAGTAGGGTTTGTCTATCGATTATCCTCACGGCTCTGATCACAACAGACATCACACTTGGCGCAACCGCCAATAGTCTGTCTCCCCCTCAATGCCATCTGTCTGGTATGGATCCACCGGGGGGGAAATCCAATGTTGGCAGAAGTTTCCCTTTTAAACTGATCTTAGATCAAATTCCCTTTCCACGAGCCTCATCTCAGCTACCCTGACGGAAACCACAAACCCGACCTCAGATCAGCACACAGAAACAAGTTTCAGCCAAATTAAGAGGCTCATCCCATGCAAACACCCACGTTATTGAAAATAAATTGTGACCGTCGTCTCGCATTTGATGTCAGCCAGCATCAACCGAAGACAGACTTATCCTGTGCAGAGATCAAATGACGCTCTGAAGTTTTAATTAAAACCTTGATTAAAGAAACACGCATTCTGCATTGAAAGAAGGACGTCAATTTCTCATTACCTTAAATGCACAAATCCAAACACACCAATAAACACTCAAAGCAAGAGCGACTGAGGGAGTTTGTCTTTGATGAAGGTGTGTAGAAGTCTATCTTTGGACTTTAATTATGATTAAGTTTATTAATTGTTTCCTTCAAAAGTGGAATTTTTTATTTTTTTAAGTTTGGAACCAGGCTGTTTTGGTCACCATTAAATTCCACGGTAGAAAAAAAATACTATGGGAGTCGATGGTGACCCAAAACAGCCTTGTTAAAAACTTTCCTTAAAATATCTTACTTGGTGTTCGAAAGAACAAAAAAATTCATACAGGTTTGGAACTATTTGAGGATGAGTAAATAATGACAGAATTTTTTTTTTTTTGGGGGTGAACCATTCCTTGTCTTTTTCTAGTGGAAGTGCTATCTGGACTCAAAAATGCTGCTCCTAATTTACACATCCGGGTCAAAGTCAACATTATGAGTATGCATTTATGAAAATGTGTTATATCCCACACAACTGCATTTCTAAGCAATATGGAAGCATTATTCTCACTCCGAGTAAAAAAAAAGAATAATTGCGGGCTTTAAATAATAAATTATTATAAAAAACTTTTGGTAAAAATGTTAATATGCAAAAAATACATTTCAATATAAAGACTGTTACTTATAGGTCAGCTGCATTGTTGAATGTTTTATCATTATCATAAATTCTTATTTGCCCTAAACAATAAAACAGACATGAATTAGAAATAGGAATTTATTTTAAAACATTGCAAAAATATAATTTACATTGCCAATATACATGAACAGCTTCTTCATAAAATGCGCCCGTCGTTTGGACTTTCAGCCAATACTCCAAAACTATGTGGGGGCCACAACTGCAAAGCAAACAAAAAAAGCATTAAATGTTATGAATTGTGTACATTTTATATTATACTCCAAGGAAAAAGCTGTCACTGTGCATAACAGAACCTTAAAAGTATAAATTAGGTATATAAGTGCACATTTTGTTATCTAAATGGTACATATATTATTAGCTACTGAAAAAGGTGACAGCTTTAGTACTTTTTTTTCAGAAAGTGATACATGCTATGCATTACAACTCAGAAAAAGTAGTGAAAACACATCTCGTCTATATAAGACCCTCTACCTCCGTATTATTTGCCTGTGATTTTGCAATCAGGGCCTGACAGAAGGTGAGGAGACCTGTTTACAGGGTCATGGCCACGTGATGCTATACGAGTCGACAGCCCAAAACAGTTTCAAATAAAGACGGCACTCATTTCTTAAAACGCTTACTAGAGTGAGTTCATTTCTTTGCAATTTTGAATAAAAGTAGAATTAAGAAAGGATCATTTGTTCTGTTTGTTTGAGGAAAAAAACATGTAAAAAAAAAAAAAAAGGGCAACAGTTCAAACTCAAAAAGCTTGTGGTTTGGCCTTTGGGGAAGCGTATAGGTCAAGAAATGAGACTGTATCCTCATTACCTTTAAGCAAACGCGTCCTCGGATCAGGGCATAGGGAACGGGGCCATAGCTTCGGGAATCTGTGGAATTCCGAAGGTTATCGCCTTCCAGCCACACATGCCCTCTTGGTACCTAGATTACAGCAGAATGGGAAGTCCAAAATGTTAATCCACCCCGCTAACTTGAGAAAATGAGTACAATTTATTGTGATTACAGCCACGCTCATATAAAAGCATCCTTTGCGACGCATTCATACGTGACGCGCCGCATTGAAACCCTGGGATTAGAGGATAAAGAAGTAGTTCCTAACAGCGAGAAAGTTCACATGACTTAACTGCTCATCTCAAATGGGAAAGGGATCATTTTTACTGACCGCTGGGGCCTCGCACCCCCCCCACCCTCTTTATCCTCTCGGCGAGGGGTGAAGCCACGCCCCCCGTGAGCTGCTCCATGGGTCTAGACCACGGACAGACCTGCCAGGCTGGGCCGGCAACCGAGCGAAGCCTGATCCACACTGACATCAATTAGGAATAATCTCATCACACGGGGAGAGTGGGGCTGTCAAGCCCCTAATTAAGTCCCCTCCACCCCCTCTATATGTGAGGCGAGGGGGAACAACACATCACGTTGTCATTATAAACATAACAGTATGGAGATGCCTATCTGGCACTGACCGACCTGAAAATTTTTTCAAGTTCGATTTTCCCCATCAAGTACAAATCCAAAAAGCATCTTATGAAGATTAGATATCGAACAGAGCCATCTCATGTGTGAGAGTGACTAAATGTGACCCATGAAGTGATTCGCCGACCTTCTGTTTTGCAAACAAATGCATCGAACGCGAAAGAATCGTGATTTATAAACATATGTCAGCACGGAGTCGTCTTGCAGTCGACTCTCATTAGCATGGAAACATATGTTTGATCCCATCCACAAGAAATCTCAGCCCGTCATCATCTGCTGCTCAGAAGCGGAGCTTTTGTCCTGTCTGTCAGCCAAGCATACGAGAAATCACACCATACTGTGACCAGACACAAATGTTGACAACGCTGGATTTCGATCTTACAAATCAGAAGCATGTCAGAAACATATTATGGTTAATGACGCTGATCGTTTAACATCGAGATTCTGGTCTACAATGAATTATGGAAGTTGTAGGCAGTATAGGGCTTACATGAACAAAACTTAGCTTTGTTTTGCTATTCAATTATTATGAATATTTTTATGTTAAGTGAGTCCTGAAGTTACAATTTTGCAGTCTATGGAAGTTTGCATCACCCTGGTTGTCTCGACAAATAGCCGTTTAACTGAATTATTGCATAAAATATGTTCTGAGACCAACAAAAGCTTGTGATTCTTACATATTTTATTTATACATAAGGAAATCTTCAACTTTTTTTACATTTTGAAGCCTAAATACAATCAACAAACTACACTACGGCTGCATAACTTCAACCAACACGAATCTTTGACAGCTCTTTTTATCTTAATTTAATATTCATTTAAAATGAATTGAGCTGGAAATGTTTGCCAGGGCATGCAACAAGGTCGTAAACATCAACTAGCGAGCAGATAACGTTAACCGTTTAGCCTCCTCAACAAATTCGTGAGTAAATAAAAAAACACACTTTAGAAGGATTTAACTAGCGTTCATAAACGAGAACTAATGCAAGTTTCAGGATTAGTTCCTGGAGCACAGTATTGAACTATCACGCATATTCTTCTGTTTATAGATCTTATAAAGGAACATGTTGTGGTTTGGAGACATGCGGTGAAAAACAGCTGCCTAAGATATCGCAGCCAAATCAGTTATGAATGTTCTCCTTTTGATTGACAAATCCTTTAATTACTCGAAGGCATTTTATATATATAGGAACAAACAAATTACCCTGTCATGCTAAAGATAGCATTTAAAAATACCTGCCAAGGCACTCCTTTCAATATTTGTGAAATATGTCAATGTTACAGATAGCACAAAGTGACTTATATTACCATTACTTCAGTAACAAAAAAACAAATGCAAGAAGAAAGAGCAGTTACAACTCAGTTTGCTAATATTGCTATTAACCCCAACGCTATTTACTTAGGTTAGTATATTAAGATTTTAAGAGTAGAAGAGGCTTTCCTCTTTCCGTCTTATTATTTTTCAGTTCTGACATTGTAATCGGTCCAGGATAGCTAGTACCGACAGTAAGCAAACTTCTACATCTGAGGGGGTTGTATTTCTTTACCTTAAATGACTGCAGTGACAGGCCTTTCTTTCTCTCCTTGCTCTTCATC
This sequence comes from Puntigrus tetrazona, assembly GCF_018831695.1. Classification (NCBI taxonomy): domain Eukaryota; kingdom Metazoa; phylum Chordata; class Actinopteri; order Cypriniformes; family Cyprinidae; genus Puntigrus; species Puntigrus tetrazona. Next base: position 11,427,158 of record NC_056705.1, on the reverse strand, counting down.
ACTTGCTCTACTCATCTGGCACTAACACTAACAGCTTCGGGAAAAATTACAGGCCAGAACCACACATAGTCAAGGTGGAAGAAAAAAAAAAACAAGTGATACAAAAAAAAAAAAAAAAAAAAAAAAGCAATAACAGCTATTTCAGTGACAGGGTGGCTATGGTTCTGGACCAATAATAACTGAGAAACAAGCATTTGTTGTCGCCATAAGGTAAACGTTTTACCCAACGAAGGTGAAAGCATGTGAAATTCAAATGCATACACCTTAAGAGTAAACATAGTGGTTTATATAAAAAAAAATGCAGTGAAGGACTTCGGAAAGTGTCATTGGTTTACGGAAACATAATCATTCCTTCAAGAAGAGTTGCGGTACAGCAGGTACTCACATAAGTGTGTGTTTTAAAGACATCAGATGGTCCACTGGTGCAAACTTTGTCTCCTTCCAAGCCGATCACTCGTTTGCAAATGTTCATTTTTGGATCAAAAGGACTTTTGGCTATTACAATATCTCCTCTGGAAGAATGTAACAGGTGAGGTCAAAATAAATCAGTTGCTAAAAGACTCTGCATGACAGTATTATCAATAAAAGTCAAATAAAAGCTAAAGTAAGCGTTTCATACTCACTTTTGTATTTGACAGAGGTGACGGCTTAATCGTTCTGAGAAAACCACGTCGTGGTTGGTGATGGTGGGCTCCATGGAAGGTCCTGAACACTGTTGTGGGTAGAAATAAACTTTTATATGTAGGCCTATTTCTTTTCCTGTCAGTGGGAATGCTTTGATCGAACAGGTCCAAGAAACTTACCGCCACAAATTCGCCGATATACTCAAAAGCACAGTGAGCGATGCAGCCATACTGGATGGTGTAACCAACAAAGCCAATCGTCTTCACAAAGAAACCGCGAAACATCCTGACAGTCTTCCGAAATCCTGAAATAAAAAAAATAATCATTGACCACCAACACTGACTTTGCCATGAAGGTGATATTGTGCACATGCACTGATTTGTTTGAATTCTAAAATCAAGTCTGAAATTAAAAATTAAATCTTGTTTTTCGAGAAGAATGACAAGAAATTACTGGAGAGGAAATGGAAAAGAGGCAATACAATACTGCAGCTTATTGATTTTATTGTAAGCAGTTAGAGCACATGCTCCAAACAAAAACATTCAATTTTATGGAAATTCTCAATTGGAAATCTCACTCAGTGACAAACCCTGATGACACAGGCCTGCGCCAGAGGGTCCAAAGAGGGTTTTAAACACTTTGTCACCGAGGTGGTGTTGGTGGGGAAATGTACCTCACACATTTAATGGCTAACAGTTAAAACTGTGAAACCAAAGTGATCATTAGAGATGGTGTTTCATTCTCAGGAGCCTCTACAACCCATCAACAAGACACAAAGAGTGACCCCTGGGCGTCTGACCAAGTCTCAGACAACCCAATCTACACCTGTGGGAGCAGGTGACGGCGCCAGCAGGCACAGGTTCATCTCCTCGAGCTGAAAAAATGAGAGTTACGCTATGGCCATGGCAACAGAACATGGGGTCTTTTGTTTGTCCTCGCACAACACTGATAAAACTGTAGTGCGTTGTCTGAATAAACAGTCCATCCTCTCTCAAACTATTGACTTTTCCTTGGCCATCAAGCTAGCAGTGTGTGTGAGTCAATAAAGGTCGTGTTTGGATGTTTGTACGCTCTTAAAGGAATAGTACACCTCAAATTTACTCGCAGCAGGCCATCCAAGATGTGGATGAGTTTCTGTCTTCATCGGAATAGGATCGGAGATTTTTAGCATCATCATCAGTAATCAGAATAGTAACCCACTTGACCCCAGTCCACTATAGTCTTATAACAAAGGCATCATTTAAGCATTGGCCAAAATTTCCCACTCCCTAAATAAAAGCTTCCTCTATTGGAAAAGTCTGCCTCCAGTTGTCCTCTCCAAAAGATATATGCATACATATATGTTTAGAACTGTTGCTTGCAACCTGCTTGATCTGTGCATAATTCCCTATCGCTTCACGCGAGAAAACTTCTTTACCGGAAAAAGCAATATTTAACGCAAGTACTCTTTATTTTAGCGAGAAGCAATGGTTTGAAGTTTCTTAATGATGGATTTTTTATTGCAAACATGCAGCTTTTCAACTTATTATCACAATATGTTAATTATCGTACTGGAGTCATGACTATTATGATGCTTTTTTGTGATGTAATGCATTCTCCAAAAAACTAATCTACATCTTAGATGGCCTAAAGGGAGAGTGCATTATAAGAACATTTTCACTGATGAACTACTTAATAAAAAAATAAGGGTTCCAAAAGGTGGTTTTTGTAGCAATGTTAGAACCATTTTGGGTTCCCTGAAGAACCCTCTTTAAAAACGAAAGATTCTATGGAATTCTTCATGGAAGCATCAATGCCAATAAAAAATGGTTTATTTTTAAGTGTGTACACATCCACAGAACCTCACTTGGCAGAGAAACAACCCAATACTCCAACAGCATGACGTTTGTCGGTTTTCGAACTGCTTTCCAACAAGAACCTCTGACAATCAAAATCTTGCACAATTAGAAAACAAATCTTCAGAAGAACAACTTCACTGGATGCCCCATGAAGGATAAACCTCAATCTTTTCTCTTGAAACAAACCAAAAGAATTAAGGCGAACTAGCCATGCAGAAACTGAACGAAACCGAGCCCTATCCCAAAAGCCCCTATTGCCTCGGGAATAACATCTCCAATATGGGGCAGAATTAATCCTCCTGTCCCCTACTTCGTCCATCTCAGTCCTAGGCCAAGTGTCAGGTGTCTGTCTCCGTGTGTCATGGAAAGTGCTACACCTAATCCCATTACCCACCAGCCATCTCCTCGCCCCATACCTCTGTCCCCTGTTCCCCTCTTTCCATTCCGGTCAGACATCGAATCCACACCTTTGAATCCTCATAATTACGTCTGATACCCCCAACACAAACAGGGTGTATGAGAGTTAGCTGCTCTACCCAAAGACCCCCTCCGTCCAGGGATGTTTCTGCCTGACTGGATGTAGTCGTATCTCAGGGAGGCAGTGAAAGGGCCAGCTGTTGTTTTGCTTATCAAACTCCAGGGTGGGGCGAACAAACTATTGTTTCTGAGCCGTTTCCCTAGCGATTGATAGCGGGCACAGATTCAAACTATAACATATACGCTCACCTTTGAAACCTCATATTTTGGCATGTACAATACATATACATGATACATGCAACTGTTACAGCAAATATTTGACTAGGCAGTCCTAGTAACTAATCGCTCTTAGGAAACCCTTTATAATTTGCTGATTTTGGTTGACCCGGCCCTAATCTGAGGTACTCACAAGTTTGAAGTAGGGTTCTGCAGGTGTAATACTATAAAACCATAAAAAACAAAAGGGAATATTCAGTTTTTTAATTAAATTGAATTTACTCATTAAAGATGCATTACATGTACAAGGACATATATAATGTTATAAAAAAAACATTTAAAATTTCAATTCATCAAAACTATATATATATATATATATATATATATATATATATATATATATATATATATATATATATATATATATATATATATATATAAGCCGTATGACTGTTTAAATACATTAAGAAATGTTTCTTGAATACCAAATCAGGATATTTGAATGATTCCCGAAGGATCATCTGATGACTAAGTCTGCACTAATAATGCTAAAAATGTATCTTTGTGTCACAGGAATAAATTCGATTTAGTTAAGTTAAATGGTTTAAATTGTACTAACATTTCACAATTATTACTGTTTTGTAGTGTATTTTTAATTTTAAAAAAATGCACGCTTGGTGAGCATATGATACTTCTTTTAAAAACATCAAATCCACAAACTTGAACTATAAATAAAACTATTGGACAATAGCCAACTACTCCATTCAGATTCGGATAAAAACAAAGGATTTTGATCCAGAGCTTTCTCCCTTTATAGTTCTAACCACCAATTTCCTTCAAACTGATAGGCTCTCTCTCATTCTCATCCTGACCTCGAGAGACTGTCTGTCAGGTTCATAATGCAGACCAGCTCGGCAGAATGTGTGGCGGAGAACACAGCATCCCCAACTACGTCTAGTCGTCCAATCACCAGCACTGTCACTGTTGTGGGCGTCCAGCATAGGTGAGGATTAAGGATTTAGCATAATAAGATTACACGGCCAGTGAATGATATCAAGAGACAGTCCATATGCGGCCGCCTGGTTTTCCACTGGCACCCTGTGTGTGTGAGAGAGAGAGGCTGGGTGAGTCAGCTGCTTGGAATCAAATGGAGTTTAGCCAAAATCAAACAGACCTTCAGACAATTGAGATTAAATCTCTATTTCTGAACATTCCCCTGTGTGTTCGGAACAAGCGCTATCTCCCTCATGATTCCCTAGGCAGGGAAGTGACACAACCAAAATGAATTTTATCTAACAATTGGATAATTAACTCCAAGTCTCCCCTTAATCCAGGATTACACAGTACAATGTATATATTTGCTACACAAAAGTCACATAGAGCAACTCTGGAGAGCCATCTGTGGCCCCGGAACCCCAAAACCCATAATGCAACAGAAGGGAGACGGGGTTCCCAGAGAGCTCAGAAGCAGGTGGCATCAAAATGCTCTTTTAATCCTATAAATCTGCTGTAAAACAAACTTTTGAAATTGAACAAATCTCTTGAGACAGAGTTGACATCAATACTGTTTTAGCAGCAGCATTTAATCTCATAAACAGCTCTAAATAATAGATTTACAGTTTAAAATTTGGCACTAAGCTTTGTTGAATTAAGATTATTATAATATCATAACATAGCAAATGCTTTTTCGTCTCATGTGAGAACTTGCCTGGCAGTGAGACGATAACTAAAAAGAACAACAAGTGCTTTGACCAAAAAAAACAGAAACTGTTGCATCTTGAACTACAATAACACAGTTGAACTTGAATTACAAATAACATTACAATAATCCACTGCTCACATAAATGTATTACTTAGGAAAAATTAAAAACATATTGCAAACACCTGGTATACAAAGCAAAGCGTGTAAACACCAATTCAGGCACTGAGACGTCACACTTGTGTAAAGGTCACAATGACTCCATGCCACCATCTAATGTGCTAACACTCCGCTGACCTCCTGAAATAGCAAAGAAAATAAACAGCAGCCCAGGTGACACCGAAAAAGAAGGCTGTAATTCTGAGCACCATTGTTCATGATTGCCGGACATTCAGAATGAAAATTAGAAAACAATAAATATACTGTATAATAAAATATGCATATATATATATATATATATATATATATATATATATATATATATATATATATATATATATATATATTTTTATATGTGTAAGTATATGCACCAAGGCTACATTTTTTTTAAAATCAAAAATCGAATAAAAAAAGATCAATATTGTGGCACATAACTACAATTCAATGTATATTTTATTCTATCTAGTAATGATGCTTTTATTTTTTCCAGCATCATTACTCCAGTCTTCAGTGTCACATGATCCTTCAGAAATCCTTCTAATATGACAAATGCTGATTTTAGAAAACATGAAAACCTTAATTTCCTGATTTGGAGAGAAAAAAACCCCCAAAAACTTAAAATATGTGTAAACTTTCAAATATCCTGAGCAAAAAGAGAGGAACCGAATCCTAAGGCCTGGCAGTTTCTTATCCCAGCCCATCTGAATTTAGACATACATGAGGAGCTTCTGCGGGACTTAAGAAGATTACATAGATTGGAATAGTGTTAACTAAGGCGGCGTTCCCCCGAGAACCCAGATGGAAGGTAGCTGAGGAGGGGGACCTCTCTGAAGTTCTCGATCTGTGTGGCAGAAGGCAGCTGAGGGTGGCCGCGCATTGCTTCTCTTTGTCATTGGTCCTTCACGGCCAGTGAAAGGGATCAGAGAACCTGGAGATTCGGTAATGGGGAGGCTATCAGCGCGGCTATCAAAACGAGGCTGGCACCTGGTTGGTTGATGGAGGACAGATGTCTGCACGCATGACGCAAAGGAGGCCTTTCTCCATCACTTGATTTTTACAACAGTCCAACGGAAATCAAATGAATTTTAAAAGGCAGATCACGACTAAAGCCAATTACAGAGTCAATCCCCATAAATATGAACAAAAGGCGAAGCGATTTCAAAGGATGCTGAGCTAGTTCTGTAACAATGACGTGACATAAATAGACTAATCTTTATTGAAACGACCTTTGCCTGCAATCTGAACCCAAGAGGGAGCTAAAAGCCAAACGGATCTTATCGGATAGCCCAAGTTAGGCTGTTTTGGCTAAAAGAGAAATCTTACAATTCTCCATTCACTGAACGCCCATCCCTAGCACTGATTTCTTTTTTTTAAAATTAGCCCGCATTGTTTTGACGTTACACATATCTTTTATTTAATATTGGGAAAGAAATACAGATTAATATGCCGCATTAATTTCAAGCCAAAGCATAAAACGACCTTCCTGTGGGTCACAAATAATAGCAACCACGGCCCTATAATTGTCCCGGCATCCAAGATTATTACTTTCCTTTCAACGCTAACGCAAACAAACTTTCCTCAGATGGCAATCTAACTTCCCTTCTGAGCAATGCCACTATATTCTTAACCTCAGGTTGCGGTGGCAGAGAGAATATCATTTGGGAAACCCAAACAAGCTGCCCAGGAAACATTTGACATGTTATGACTGTTAGCATTAGCACTGCGTGGAACAATCAGATATGAGCTGATAAAGCTGACATCATAAAAATAACAAGCAATAGTTGCATGTGGACAAACTAAAAAGAGCACACCAACAATAAAGGGACTTGTTTAGAGGATATCTAACATTTTTATGTACAGAAACGACAAAAACCCCCCTCTTTTTGTGAGTGACTTAAGATAATACTCTCACTTATATGAAAAGATGCATTATATTATCCCACCTAGAAATTATAAGGATATAAATTTATGGATGTTAAATACATTTACATGTGAAAAACTACCAAAGCAATCGGTATGGGTCAAAGACAAGACGTCCCATTTTGGTGGCCACATCAAATTAAATTTACTAAATATGTATATACACATAAAGCATATTAAATTTAAGTATTTAAGCATATCTGCTTTAATGTTTCAAAAAACATATGTCAAAATATGGGCGAAATAATGTTTCATTGGCATATTTTATGCAAAAATGAATTAAATTAATTAAATGCAAAACGCATTAAAATCTAGAAATATATATATTTTTAAGGCTTCTTTTAATAGAGACTTCAAAACAAACAGCATTTGTTTAAAATACAAATATATTTGTAACACTGTGAATGTCTTTACGGTCATATTTGATGTTAACACGTCCTTGCTAAATAAAACTATCTTATATAATAAATAACACTTACAGTATTTACAGTATTTACAATGTGGTGTAAAAAAAAAAGCTCTGATCTGTTCGCTACATTTCCTAAGCCTCGTCAAAAGTACAAAAGGGCATCGTGATTTTTGTTATTATGGCTCAGGTGGGTCTAGTTTCAGCATCGATAGCAAGATATGCAAAATCTACTGCAGAAATGTCACGAGTGAATGAATTATAATACAGCCATCTGTACAGTAATCCTACCTGATCCATGTCCATTGACAGCGTGATGTTTGTATTTCTCGATCACACGTTCACTACGCAGCTGCTGTCAACCTTGAACTCCATTGCGTCATCTTCTTTGAACAAGTCTCCTTCTGATTGGCTAAGACGACAGCAATTCAGTCGCTGATTGGCTGGAGGGTCACCGGCGTCGCTGTCAACACCAGAAAAACATGGCGGCTCCCGTCAGAGGCATGGCTGGATTCTCCAGCGTAGGAAATACAACTAGTTTTCAGAAAAAAACCCGCAGCAAACTAGTTTCTATCCCTGGTACAAGACCGTCTGTACAGAACGGACAGCTCTTAGTATCGTCTGGCGTCAGCTCGCTTGACTACGTGATTGGTTAGTACAATTAACTCGGTTTAGGTGGACGTGCACTATATTCATTTTTGCACTCAATTTTATCGTCTTCATATTTATTAGTAAATCCACAAAGACCTCCCCATTAAGAGACTTTTTTTCTGCACCACTGTCACTCTTAATGTATTCAAATAGTATAATATAAGACTGAGAAATGCCCCGATTCCTTTATTGAGAGTATATTAAAGATTATATTGTATAAAATATTTCAGCCCTGGGAGATATAGATTCCTTAATGGCTACTTTATCGTGGCATGCATACATTGTAAAAAGTATTCCATGACAAATAAGGGCTATATGTTTAATGATGATTCTGTTGATGATGATTATAATAATTATTATTTTTAGTTGTCTTTAATGGATATACTACACTGTATATATTATATAGCATGTATTACTATATTTCTAGATATTTCTATAATTCCGCAACTTGCTTATCATGCCCAAAGTGTATTGATTGCATCTAGTTTAAAATATTTTAATAATAATGTAAACCGTTATCTCGTAAGGAAAATGTTTGTTTTAATGCAGGTGTATGTGAGCTTTATTGATGAAGCTACAGGGATAACTTTGTCTTTGTAAGTGTATGATATTAGTTGTTTAGATTATTATGTTTTGTCATTAAAACATATGCACTGTTCTGTAGGTGGAGGCCTGGCAGTAGGAACTCTGCTGCTTGTAGGTAAGCAAAGAAGCAATGCCTTCATACTGTCATGTCAGTAGTTCGTTGAAGAATACATTTTTTCTGGGTATTGTTTTTGCACTCTTCCAATGTTTTTCCAATACCACAATGGGCAATAAAAATACAGGTAATACATTTGATACTCAAAAGAAACGTTTTCATTGGTGCACAGTGCAAAATCAAAGCCAATGAATCACGGAGGCATCCAACCAGATGTGCAAGCAGCGCAAGTGTGTGTGTATTATAGAATTCCTTTGCGTTTTAAGATGCGAATAATGATATAGTTGGTTGTGATTCTGCAAATTACGATTCATTAGTCTGATAGCTCGTTAGATGTGGCGGTGACTAATTGTGTTTTTTGAAATTCTGCTCATTCCTGAGGTTAACTGCGGTTTATTTGAGTAGGGACTTTAATTTTGAGGATGTTTTTGTTGCTCCTTTTTTTTTTTGAACATAGGGTAAAGACAGTTGACACTTTACACTTTTTTTGTTGTTGTTTTTGTTAATTAGTGAATCATTTTGATATGGCTCATCGTTGTCAAAACATAAATTCATGAGGATCTTGTATCTTTAAGGCCTAATTCCTATTCTTTGCATTCTTTTGTCATATTGAACTCATTCTTTCACATCACTGAAAGTGGATTGGTCATGGTTCTTTATGATGTACCGAATCTGGTCCAGGTCACTCATTTCTCCAACATGTGACCTACGTGCGTGTTAGGCAAAATGCGTTTTAGATTCGAAATAAATTATGTGCTTAAATTTCGCGCTTAGCTTTATCTAATTATAATAATTTTTGGGGTTTAAGTTGTTATTAACTTTAAAGTAAAGTGTGTAATTTTTGTTGCAAGATATGCTGAAGCAAATGGTTAAAAAAATGTTTTTAATCTAAACATTGCCTGTAATTGATTGGTTAAATAGATCCACCGTTTGAGCCAATTTTGCTTTGTTAGACTAGATGGAATTGGAAAATATTTTATAACTCTTGTGCAATTGGTTTCATTTTCTGCATATTCTATATATATTATAGAATAAATTATTTTAGTATTGCAAAAACAAAATATATTATTATTTGATGCAACAGTAATTACAATAAATGATAAAAATGTCCCCAGAGGTTGCTCATTTAATTCCGATTTGTATTACCGGTGCCATTGTGAATCAGTGGGACTCAGACGGCAAACATATGGAGCAAGGAGGGCAGAAGTGTTGACCCAGATTTCCCCTGCAGCTTTGAGTGACTGACTCACACACACACACACACACACACACACTCACTCACTCCTACTGTCTTACACACATGCAGTAAAAGAGACGCCCTCTCTTCTGTGCATCAGAAAAGATAGGAAGTCACTATGTCCCGCCTCTTGAGTGACTGATATGTGCCAGAGTCGTGTTGTCTCTACAGCAGAGCTATGCACCCCCAACACATCTCGTCCTGCCCCCGAAACACCCCCGCTAGGCTAATAGCACCCGCAGGTTTCATTTGTAAGGCACCATAGAAACGCCACTACAATAGGCCCCATCTCGAGTGGGCCCATCTGGGTGTCTTTGTCGGGGCCGCTGAAAGCCACAAAGGCCTGCTGACCTAGAAACACATCAATACGGGAGAGGGGAGTTCTTCCAATGACAAATTGAAGAGCTGAGAAATTGTTTTTTCCTTCGTTGGTGATGGAATAAGAGAGGCATCCAGGTTTGAGGACAGGAAATCCCTCTCTCTGTCCTGCTGAAAGCAGTCTGTGAATGTTTCTGAGCTGGCCGTTTCTATCACAGGAAGGTTTTTTTTTGGTAATTATATCAACTCTAAATCAATAAGGACAGTCATTTTGAAACTAATTGTATCTTTTTACTCAACAATAATGCATTAAATTGATCAAAAGTAAAAGTAAATAATTTGATATGGTTACAAAATATTCTATCTGTATTCATCAGATACACCTCGAACAAAATCTGATCTATTAAGAACTATTAATACAGGTTTCAACATTGATAATAATAATCCAATATCAGAATGATTTCTGAAGGATCATGCAATACATGCAAATAAAAAAACTATTATTTAATTTGTTGCAATGGCTCAATAATCTTTCTGTTTTTACTAAAAAATTGCATAAATTAGACTGAATAAATAAATCTTTGGTAAGAATAAGGAAAATCTCACAGTCCCCAAATTTTCAAATGCTACTGTAACTATTACTGAACATTTAATTTACACAATATGACAAAACGTTTTATGATTCAAAAACAGTACTAAGCACTAAGCTTATTTATATGTATTGTATTTTAATTTTTTTAATGTTAGATTGTATAAATCTATACTATTATGTCGTACAGTATACATTGCAAATAGTTTACATAAAAACATTTTTTTAAAGGAATAATTTTGAAAATGGTGAGTCATTTGAAATGCTTCACATGAGATATAATGGATAATTGAGTTTGATTACTAATCGCCCAACCAAGCAACTACCACTGGAATGAATTTGGGTAACACTTTATTTTAAGATCTCTTAAATAGTTTCTTTTTAGCATGCATGTTACCAGAATTATCTATTAGTAGTAATTAAGCACATATTAATGCATTATTTTACTGAAACGTATTCTGCGTCCCCAGTCCCACACAATACCTAACCTTAACAACTACCCTCTTAACTATTAATAAGCAGCATAGTTAATAGTGAATAAGTGTTACCTAATTCTAACTGAAATTGAAATGCTAACAAATAACCTTCTCCTTCAACAACTATTTTATACCTCATTGGCGCTTCTATATTTACAAAAATGTGTAAAACACAGTGATAGTAATGACATTTTGAAGGCATTGGTTATACCTCATATTTTTTTTCTATCTCAAACCTCAGAGCTGTGATCAGGTCTGGCAAGTCTTAGTCTGTCTGACTGCATCTAGTTCAGTCACTGAAGCTTCGTCGACTAAAGTTTAGAAGAACAAGTTTACGGATCAAGACAGCTGTTCTTTTCTCTTCTCCTCGGTTCATCTTTGTAACAGACACGCATGTACATTTCCTCCAAGTGTCATATTCACACTTTTCAGGTACAGTGTAGCTGCTCATGGATGCCCAATCTGTTACAGTCACTCTAGCCTCTTGCCATGTGGCATGCATCACGAAGCGTCCGGTGCGTTCGGCATCACTAGCAACCAGAATAAGCAGTTGTTTTCTCATTTCGTCTGAGGTTAGTCTTGTTTTTGTTCTCCGTGTTGGGGTAGTCACGGTATTGGATGTGATGGTGACTCTCTGACACCGGCGCTCATGTTTGGGTCGGTATACGTGGCATTGATGCTGATTCCTGTTCACAGAGGAGGACCGCTATGACGGCTACTCCCGCATGCTGCTCAAGTACTTCCTGGCGGAGGGAGTTGTGTGCGGACATGAACTCTTCCTGGCGTCCGCCCGAGATCACCCTGATGAGATCATGCAGGTATGAAGAAAATCGAATCAAGCGTTCACACTCTGCCTGTTTGACACTTTTTGGGTTCTGGGAACTCTAAATACATCAGAATCCATTATTTACAGTCGTATTGTTTTTATGTAACTAGTACCTGGCTCTCAAAACAATAAATGTGGAGAAATCCGTGTCTTTTTCAGTAAAGTGTTTTTCTCAGCACCGGTCAGGAACAGTGTGACTGAACGTGACACATTGTCTTTATGTGTTATTAAGACTGCTTTCTGTATCTAAGGACTCTTTCAAACTTTTTGGAATAGAATACCGTAGTCATGGCATTATTTTTTTCCTCTGCAGTTTATGCTTTGTACTTTCCAAATCTGCCCCACAATGCAATGCCCAATTAAGTAACCAAAAGTACTATGTGTAATCTATCATTTATTTAATTTTTTTTTTATTTGATTATTTTGACATTATTTGCATTGCTTCATTTTTCCCGTCTCGCTTCATTATTTTAGACATTTTTTTTGTTTTGAAATTATTCATATCTTTTTAGCTTCATTATTTGTTAAAGCACTTTATTTATTATTTATTATTATTTTATAAACCAATGTATTACCTAACATGAACAAACGATGAACAGTATTTTCTTACGGTATTTATTCATCTTTGTTAACGTTAAAAATACAATCATTCGTTGTTAGTTCATTAGCTCACAACAAAACAAACACAACTGATTTTAATAATACATTAGTAAATGCAAAAATTGGCATTAACTAAGATTAATAAATGCTGTAGACGTATTGTTCATTCTTAGTTCATATTAACTAATGAACCTTATTTGAAAGTGCTACCAGTTTTTATAGTTATTTTACATAGTTTGCAAATACCAAATTTAACATAAGAATTATTATTTTTTTTGTTATTTATTAATCATTCACATCTTAATCGTTCACATTATTTGGTTTATTATTTTATATATCATTTTATCTTATTTAATTAGTTTTGATTTTACATCGTTGACAGAGTAAGACTGTAAGACATCGGTTTAAAGCAGTACACTAATATTATACACTTCTCCTTTCCCATCTAAGCTTTCGTAGGCTGATACGTGAATGTTTTCGTGCGAGAGCTCAGGGAGTTACCTGTGAGCGTTAACGAGTCTCACCTTAATGACAGTGGACAGGAGTTCCTCTCTCTCTGGCCCCTGATTGGCCCCCAGTCAACACAAGCTTAATGAGGGCCCACTGTTGCCCTTCAGACAGTTCCTGCATTGAGCTGTTATTTGTGAAACAGTCTCTGTTTTTTGTTATTGCATGGTCTGTATATTCCCCTGAGGAACCACCTTTTGGCATTTTTTTTGGCATTAACGACAGCATCAACCCTGTTGTTTAAATAACAGCTTTTAAAGTGTAGTACCATTTTGATGTGTTTATTCATATTTTTGGCCTTGTTAAAACAGGTCAGTCGTCAATTTCCCTTTTCACACTGAGCCCAAGCTACTGGCTTAAACTAGCTTTAGTTACCCAGATGCAGTGTAAAAAAAAATCTAGAAACGTCAATATCCAAACTCATTTAAAATATAGACAGCGTATTTGAGATCAAATGTAGACTGTGTATTTGATTTGTCTAATATAAAATGTAGTATTTGAATTGAGCTGGTTAATTTATACAGCCAACACACTTTTAAAATGTATTGTAATATTATTCCGAATATTTATTAAATTCTGTTGCAACATTAAATGCATCTTTATTTAAAAAAATCAAAAATCTAAATTGTTGTTGCTCTCAGTAGTTGTAGTATGTACATTAATCAATTAATGTTCTGTCTTTTCATATTTTTTTCAAATAGGAACTCCCTTCTCCAATCGTGGATGATGTTGCCGGCATGAAAATCGGCGAGGGTCAGTCTCAGCCAAGTGACCCAGAGAATCCAGACACGATGAAAATCGCCTGGCGCTACCAGAACCAACCCAGAGTTCAGGTAAAAAAAAACCATCTGTAGGGAAGCCCTTTTATTTAGTAAACTATTGAGATATTAAATGATTTTAAAATGCTAAATTTACTGTATAACACAATGCCTGTCAACTAATAATCTAAAGGACCCAGGTTTACATTAAAGGTAAAGTGATGACCTGCACAGGAAAGAAATGTTTGTTATAATATTTATCCAGTAAACAAATACCCTTAAAATTACACACGCAAATGTATAATTCTTAGTTTGTCAAAAAAATACAAATGCATTGTGATTGGCACAAACAATATTAATCTTCATTGGTTCATTTGCATCAGGATTATTATAGTTAACTAAATATTAGAAAACGTATTTTATTTCTACTGGTTGCCAAAGCGTCATTTATCTTTTTTTTTTTTTGTTTATTTCATGAAATACTAAAATAAATAAAAGTAAATAATCTATAACTAATGAATAAAAGCTATACAAGTATATAAATAATGACCAAAACGCAATGCAGAATTATTAAAACTTTAAAGTTAAAGTGAAAAGAAATCTAATTCAAAATGTTAATAAAACTATAATAGTACACCAATAACACTGATTTGGATATGATGTAATCTTTTGCAGTTTTGTGAGTATGTTACACAACCTGTCCATGTCGGCATCAGTCTTGTCTAGTTTCAATGCCAGAATTAGATTTTCATTTGATTGGACGTACAACTTTCTATATCCACAATGAAATCTACGGACAGAATTTTTTCCATCCTTTAAAAACCTGACCCACCTCATTATTTTACTATTCTACCCATGCAAGATTATATGGCAAATTAGTCACATATTTTATATTCGCTTAACATTTTTGGAATGGAGAAGCACTTTTATCCGTGCTAAGAACAAGGGGTAGGAAAAACGGTGTCCTATAATAAATATATCAGTTCCTACCCACCCAGCGCCGTGAAAGGGCTTTCGCTGCTCACATTCACAGTTTAGGTGGATTACTCACGCTTAGCTGGTTATAGGTGGACTTAAAACCCAAGGAGACAGGAGGACATGGAGCTTCTATTCAACCTCGAGCCCTTTACAATGGACCAGCAGCCTCCAGCACCCCCAAATCCCTTCACAGCCCTCGCCGAGGCGTCCGCGCGCCCCTCTTTCTTCCGTTTTCAGAAAAGACCCCTCCTGCCAGCCCATAATCCAGATTGCTATGGAGATTAGGGGGCGCACTAGTGAGATTTCACTGCATTTTCAGACAACTTTTGCTCATTCTCTACCATTTTTCTCCCTTATTTTTTTTTTAGGATGTTTTCATCTCGTTTCCTTATTTCGTCCTCCCCCTTCCTCTTTTCTCCCCCCCGTCTCAGAAGGGATACTTACCCTCCTTAACCTTTATCATACCTCTGTCCTCTTCACAAAGCACCAGTAAATCTAGTGAGGGATTTGCATCCTAAACATATAGCGCCCCCCTGGTTTCTTGCTCTCAATGGAGACGCCAGATCAAAGTTCAGTCAGTCAAAACCCAATGCCGTAACGTTAAAGGGGTCGACCCGACCGGCCCACTAAACGAGGATGAGCGCCAAGCTGTCAATCTCCAAAGGAGGTGCTGGAACACACAAGAGTCGCTGATCCAGATCAGGAGAAGATTAGGGGCTCATCTCGCTGCTCATTAGAAACTGTGGAGCGAAAACCAGACCCCCTCAGAACCTGAGGAAACATCTGCCCACGTACAAGTGTGTTTTCCTAAGCCCAAGCGGTCAGACTCTTCAAAAAGTGATTACGTTCTCAAAGGCTTAACGAATCATCTGGGTTTCTTACAGTTTAACAATGGAGGAGCCGCCAGTGGTAGTCTTTTATATTCGTAACTTTTCTCGTTATTGTCTTGCGTAAAGAATGGTCCGTTATGGCTGCAGTCATCAATTCATAGATGAAGCTCTATGCACTACTGTTTAAGAGTCGGTCAGTACGATTATTTTTTTTAATTTATTTTGCTTATTTGTTTTGAAAGAATGCATAAAACTAGTGCAGCGAAAGATTTTGAAATAAATGTTATGCTTTCGATTTTTGAGCACAAATATTAGCAATATTAAAAATAAATTCTGAAGGAATGTGTGACTCAAAATGTTGCTAACAACCATAGAAAGTTTTTTTTTTTTTAAATATATTAACGAAATAGTTCACCCAAAAATGAAAATAAGCCCATAAATGACTCAAGAATGAGAACGTAGGCCAATAATTGTATTGTTGTAGTAATTCTAAATGCATGATTAAATTATGTCTTTTACACCTCTAGAGAATAACTTTTGTGTTCTGTTTGCTGTCTTTTTATTTATAGAGTGCTTTGGCGTCATCAGTACGGTTTGGCCATTATTATGACGTGTCCAAGACCATGGAGCCTGAGCTACGTCAAGCAGCTAAATACCACAGTTTTTATCAGCTACAGGAAACGCCAGTAACCACAGAATCAAGGTAACTACAATTGTCCACTTGAATATCTGTTGGGTACTTCAAAGTAAATGTTTAGTTATGGTGAATATTCAGAATAAGATGTTTACATGCCCCAAAATTTGCATTGACGTTATGTTTGGCAAGATGTGCGCTACCATTCAAAAGTTTGGGGTTTGCAGAATTTTTTTTATGTTTTTTGTAAGAAGTCTCATGACTTCAGTGTTCAGTGTCACAATATGATTTCTAATATGATGGTTTGCTGTTCGATTAATTAATATTTCTTATTATCATCAACGTTGAAAACAGTCAAATATTTTTGTGGAAACTGAACGTTCTTAGAATCGAAAAGATTCACTTTTATGTGAAATGGAACTATTTTGTAACAATATGAAAGTATGCGCTGCCGCTTTAATCAATTTAATGCATCCGTTACTAAATGAAATTATTAATCGACACCAAACTTTTTGAGTTGTGCTGTATGCATATTTCATCTTTGAAGCAAAAGAGCGGTTCGAAGTTAGAAGTATTAAGAAGGAATATTCGACATCCAAATTTAAATGGAGCAGCTTGTCCTGCGTAAATATCTACATTGCCCTGACAGTGGTTTTATTATTACTCGTGGAAGTTCATAAAAGAATGCTTATGATTAGAGACAGCTTAACCAAACATTATAACCGAACACATGCATGACCTTCCGCACTTATCTTTAACATGCTTCCTTACTTCTATTACGATAAGTGCGTTAAGTATCGTCACACATCTCCAAGAAGAAAATGCTTTCTCAATGCTGATGTCATGTCTCTGAGGAGCACATCTGCAATTTCGTTTTATGGCGGGTGTTCAACCTAATAAAGGTTTTCGTAAAAACGTCTCTGCCGGCGCAGTGAGAGCCAGGCTTGAGGCTTCAATGGTGTTTGCGATGCCGTTGTTTTATGGTTGCGAGGGGTGCGCGTGTAGTGGAGGCAGGAGCTTTGGTTGCATTAAAGTCTACGGCACGGCCACAGTGCAAACAAATCAATCTGGAGCCCCTGGCTCACGGAGCCTCTCTCTGCTTTTAATGTCCGCAAACAAAAAGGTCTTCTAATTGTTTATCTGCATAACAGCACCATAGTGAAGGGGCTGTGTTCCCAAGCCTGTGTTTACTCGCATGAGTAAATGTGTTCCTGTGTGGCGATACTGTGTCCGCGGAACAGCTTGTGCCGCGGCAGCGCCGTGATGGATGCCGTGACCTACGTAGGTGTTGCTTTTGGAATTTTGCCGTCATTCCTTCCTCTGCCTTCAGTTTATTATCATTTTACGACGTGTTGTAATGGAATCATAAAGCTTTTAGCCATTAGCTGTTTTAGCACACCTTTTAGATGCGTTTCCGTCCCGTAGGAACATGGAGAGACTTTATTCCCAGTACTTATAGGACATCTCCAACCCAAAAATGAAGTTTCGGTTTTATGTGAACGCGAATATAGCAATATTGCGTCGCGTTGATTGTCGAGGGTACTGTGTAGCGGCTGTTTGTAATTGAAATCTTGTTCAGTTTGATCTAAATACAGACGAATCTGAATGTGGTAAAATTTGATTACGTCTGTTGTTGTACATGTCGTGGAAGTTTGGAAATTAAATGTAAAACTTTATCGGAAACAGATGAAGGCGACTGTTGTGCGTATTTCGGAAGATTGTAAGTGAAATGTCAAAGGTCAATTTGGCCCAAAAAATATGTATTGCAGCAGTTCAGAAATGAAGCGTCCAGTGATTGGCTCTAAAAGCTCAAACAGATTTATTCGGAACAAGATGTGAAAATTTTATTGCGTTGAATGAAATGAAAAGAAATGTCAAAGTGATTGGCACTAATATCTTGCTCCGTTTTATCTGAAATAGACGAATATTAATGTGATAAAGTTCTATGATGTTGTATATATTGTATATATCTTGAAAATGCATAAAAAAAATCAGTTTTAACGGAAAACACTTAAAAGTAATTGTATGCATTGTGGCACTTTGGAAATGAAATTTTTAGTGATTGACTCTAAAAGCTCACTCAGTTTTATTCGAAACATTAAAAAGTGAACGTGCCAAAACTGTATTACATTGGTTGATGGATATGTTTTTGTCAGTTCAGAAATAAAATATCTGGTAAGTTAAGCTAAAACATTATTGCTCTTTTAAATTTGACAATAAAATACGTCCTACACTAAACCCAACTGACTCTTTCAACTCTTGTGTTGAGTGTCATGACAAGTAGGACTTGTACCTGAACAGTGTAGTGCTACCAAGCAAGTTAACTACATCAGTATATAGGTACTTTTTTACTTTTTGGAGTTTTGACACTACGTTGATCATTTTGTTCCAAAGAACAAATTGAGGCAGAATTAAACGTTGAAAACTTCTTCCTATCGCTTTTGTAGAAAATCAATTAATCAGCAAGCTTAAGCGACAACCAAATGTCTTGAGATACAAAAAAAACCCCTCATTGTCTTTCCACGTTTCACAGCTCATAGAACAAAAAGCCCCATGCCGTTTCCAGACTGTTAAATCGCTCCGTTTCACTACGTGCCGTAATTGGCACAAATTGCTCTCCAGGTGAAAGCGGAGCCTGTTGTTTAAGACGGATGCTGCCTCCGCGAGCCCCTCTGGTCCCCCTCTCGCTCGCATCACTGTGATCTTAATTAGCTCACCTGTCGGCCATTATCCTCTACGGACGGCACCTTAAGCGATCACGCTCTGTTGGGCTGCTGCTGCCTCTGTCTCGGACACAATGGGGGCGTGTCCTCTTCTGATTGCCACCACCCCCACCTCCCCAGGTCTTAATCAAAGGAGGGAAACACGTGTTTCGCCCCATTAAGGAGCAAATCAGTGAGGTGGCTTCAGAGCGTGAAATTGCACCATTCAAGGTTGGGGTCAATGATATATTTTCTTAAAGAAATTAATATTTTTGTTTAACAAGGATGCATTATTATTCGAAAGTGACAGTGAAGACATTTTTAATGTTACAAAATATTTCTGTTTCAATTATATTTTAATACATTTTAAAATACTATATAATTAATATTATATAGCAATGTATATAATAAATATAAAATTATTCTTTTACATTTTACAATATTAAGGTACTTTTACTATATTTTTGACAAAATAAATATGACCCTGGACCACAAAACCGTATTTGCAGCAATAGCCTAAAACATGTTTTATGGGTCATAATGGTTGATTTTTCTTTGATGACAAAAATCATTACGATATAAAGTAAAGATCCATGTTCCATGAAGATATTTTGTATATTTCCTACTGTAATTATATTAAAACCTAATTTTTGATTAGTAATATGCATTGCTAAGAACTTCATTTGGACTCTAAAGGTGATCTTCTCAGTATTTAGATTTTTTTGCACCCTTAAATGTCAAATATTTGTATTTGTAAATATTGTCCAATCCTAATTAACCATACTTTCCATCAACGGAAAGCTTATTTATTCAGTTTTCAGATGCCGTGTAATTCTCAATTTTCAAAAAATTGACACTTGTTGCTGGTTTTGCGGTCCAGAGTCACAAATATGTTATACACAAAAGAGTATTCTTTCAAAAAAAAAAAAAAAAAAAAGGTCTTACTGACCCCAAACTTTTAAACAGATATGACTGATATGCACTGATATGTGCAGATGGAAAATTCATAATCAGTTCTATTGTTCAGAAAATCGTTTGTTAATGTGACTGTGTCATAAAACCTTTGCCATAAAATATATAATCTGATTATTTGAGCTAGAATCAGAAAAAATGTATCTTTTGGACACAACTAAACGTCTGTCAGGGCTGGAGGTTGCTGTTTGTCAGGATTTCAATTCAGTTCTCGGTCTCAGTAATTGATAGCTGTCATAGCTGCATGCAGAGTAGCACAATGTGGTCATTACAACATGTTGTGAGAGGGAGAGACTCAAATGAATGACTTTACAAAACCCCTGAGGTGTGATGTATACCTTTAAATGAGCAAAGATATAAAACTAGTAGTTTAATCTCAACAGCCTGCTTGATTTTTGTTTTTTTATCATTATACTTGCTCTGAATAGTCTTCTGAATGTCATTGCATTTCATTGCTGCACTTATTTGGTAAAAAAAATGCTATAAAAGCAGTAATATTTAGATTTTTTTTTTACAATTTTAAGTAACTATTTAATATTTGAATATATTTTAAAACCTAAATTTAATCCTGTGATACAAAGTTGAATTTTGAGCATCATTACTCCATTCTGTAGTGTTGCACGATCCTCTAGATATTGTTCAATACTGTACGCTGATTTATTGCTCAAGAAACATTTCTTATTATTATCAATGTTGAAAACAGTTGTGCCGCTTTAAAATAATAAAGATTTGTCGCTTTTGTAAAACCATTTTATTGCATCTTACGGAATGAGAAAATAAATCTTCCTGACCCCAAACTTTTGTTTCTGCCGTTAAATAACATTAGTATTTTCTTAGTATTTTTTAAATTTGCAGTATTTTCTTTTCTAATGCAGTTTTAGGGTCTGAAAGATGTTTTGTGGACGCTGTATAGTATTTACAGGGAGACGGTAAGCAAGAAACGTATGCGAGCAAAGACAAAATGTGCAACGCAGAGCGGGTCAAGTGCTTTGACCTCCCTTGTTGTGAGTTGCACATCTTACCCCTGATTTAACATCGAAGCGCTGTGTCACTGGGATCAGGAGCACTGTCCCGTTAACGCAGCGCTCTGTTTCAGCACACTCAGACTCACCGCAGGCCTCAGGGGGAGCGCCCGGAGCTGACAGAGGTGCCAAAGTGTTTAATTAATTTCATTTCATTTCATTTGATTTAATTAGTGATGTATTTCCTTGCGTCTACATGCGCGGCCAGGTTGCCAGGGTTACTGCCGATGTCAACAGGCTTTTGTGATATCAAAGCAAATCCCACTTTATGACGGCGGCATATGCCACAACAATTAGCGGTTTCATTGAAGCGTGCGCAGATATCATCAGCTTTTGACCTGTTATGAAGGCGTAATCATAATATTCCACATTCAGCCATTTTCCTGAAACCGAACCTTTTCATAAAAATACAGACAAACATGGTCATCTTTGAAACTTCTCTGACAGTTGTGCGTCTTGACACATCGGTGTGATCAATTACACAATTCCTCTCTTGTTACTTTTATGCGGGTTAAAGCATATGATAAAAGAAAGAAACTTTAAATCAAATGGTTAAGTTTTGCACGTGACTCTTCAAAAAATCAGGGTCTTTTTTTTTAAATATATATATTTTTGGAAGACACTTGTGCTCTCAAAGGTTGCTTTTATTTATATTAATATTCTAAAATATAGTACTTACTATTGATTACTATTGAAAATAGAATAGTGTATAATTATGTATAATTATAATTATGTATAATGTATAATTAATATACACTTCTTTCTGACAAAATGATTAAATGGTGATGCAAAATGTTTTACATTGGCATGAGTGTAATTATTTTAAAATCAAAAAGTGTATTTTATCCTTCTCTCATGTTCTTTCAGTCCGTTACCATCACCCTATCATGCTCTCCTGAAGTCTATCCAGACGGTCATCCGGAAAGAAGGGTTCGACGGATCCACACCACAGGTTGGTTGTCATTTGTTTAGCCACTAGCTGTTTTTTTCATTTCAAATAACTTTTCAGATAACTTTTTTTTTCAGCAGACCTAACTTTAAAGAAATAGTACCCAGAAAATGAACAAAAAAGGGGTCGATAGTACCAGAATGCCTCAATGGTGACCGCAACTTTCCCAGCAAGGTTTTCAATGAACAGGGAACTAAATTACATTTAAAATATAATGTATGAGACAAAATGACTACTTTTTTATACTTGTCCATGTGTGGGTGTGTAAGTGACGCATTTATCATTTTTGGGTGAACTGTGTCTTTAAATCGACCGAAAAGGCAATAACGAAATGCGCAGTTAACAGACACACTGTCATTCACACCTCTGAAACAATGAAAGCGTTTTGCCGCAGGCGGTGTTTTTACAAGACCTTTAATTTGTTGTTTCATTGATTGGTCTCGGTTGGCTAATTGTTGCCTGATTTTGTCTGTGCTTTCACCTTCCTTGCAGCGTGGCTTTCGTGGCTTGTGATAATCAGGAAATAGAAAAGAGCTTCAAATATAAAGGCTTTTCCTTTCCGACTTTATTCCTCTTTTTCTCGTCTTATCCTCAGTTGTCAGTTTCTCCATGTTGTGCTTGAATCGCTCTCAGGAGGGAGATGGGTTCCCTTGGGTTCCTCTTCCTTAAAGCTGAGTCCTATTAGTTTTGTGGTAAACAGGCCAAGACAGACACTGGGCAATATGCCCTCTGTCTGTTCATATTCATTAGCTCCTACTGAGAAGCAGGGGAGCTCGGCCCCTCTGGGGGCCCCTCTCAGAAACGGCCCCATGATAGCCCCCGTCTTGACTTCCACATCAGCACTGCATCTGCTGAGCCTCTCTTGGGACCGGGCCCCTTGAGGATACACTCGCTATTTTTAATCAGTTTCCAACTTTATGTGACCCTAATGTGGCTTCTGTCATGTGGTGAACTCCAGACATGCTCTCCTGACCGAATTTTGTGTTTATTAAAAGAAGTTAGCAAAGTTAGACTAGTAACTTCTCAAACCACAGTTTTTATAACCAATATTTTATATTTTTTATTTACGCATATTTTTGGTTATTTTTTGTACACCGTTGGCTTATGCGAACCCAACAAGCAATTCACTGAAAAAGAGAAATGGCTTGTTCTTGTGCGAAGTTCTACTAATTTAGGAAATTGTAATAAAACGAAATAGTAAAATGATGCTAAATGAAATTTTTGGAGAAAAACATGTGAGCGTACAGTTGTTGAGATTACATTAGATTTCCATAAAAGTTCATTTCAGTCTTACAGCTTTAAATTTGTACCCAAGATGTATATGAATATATTTCTTCTTCGAGATTTATCATTACATTATTTGCTCACCGATGGAATGAACGGGCGCCGGTAAAAACATCACGATAATTCACTTTAAATTTCTTCAAATCTTTTCAGATGGGCACACCAAGGACAAAAAGGATAATTATAATTATTGTAATGATAATTATGTTTGCATCTACATCAACAGATGATATCATTGTTTATTCTAAAATTATTTCTTAAAAAAAAAAAAAAAAGATTTCGATTGGTTTTTATCATTCGGTAACTGAAAAAAAATAGTACTTGCTAAAGTTTTCTCATTTGTACTATAGTCCCATCACTGACACAATGATGCTTTTGAAATATATGTCACGAGCCATATTTGACACCCTATAAAACTGAATTACCCTATAGGATAATTTTGAGTAACGTTCAAGCGATTCCAACCGTTTTAAACTATACTTTAAAGTTTAATGGAATCAGGTTCCCAATTCGAATCGTATTCCGATCAGTAGCTAGTTTGTGTTAGCTTGTTGATCGTTGTTTTTCTTTTATTCGTGGCACTGATGGACACCTCGGGCTCCTCACCCTGCAAGTCCTCGATCCCCTGTCAGTCAACGGGCAGATTAAGCGCTTACATCATCAAACAGTGCCGTTCTGTTGGCAGAGGTCGTGGAATGTGATGAGGTTGAGAGAACATGGGCACAAAGGCAAGAATGCTCAGAATGAGAGCAAACAGGGCAACAGTGAGACTGACTAAAACGTTTGTCAGATTGGTGACTCAATTCTAGCCGCGACCGCAGTGACCTATAAAGTTCGAATAAAATGCAGTAACATTGCTGGTCATGTTAGTTTTGGTAAAAATCAGTAATTAACACTCTTACTTTTATTTTAGTATTGATTTCTCTGTATGTTCATGTCACCATTTGAAATGGTTAAAAGCACATCATTTTTCCAATGCACACATAATGGGGAAAAGAGTGCGGGAGCTAAAAAGCCGGAGTGTGGCCGAAGGGAAGGAGGAAGCCGGTGAGTCAGGAACACCCTCTTTGTGGAAATGTCAAGCTCAACCTTCAACCAAGCTCAACCTCCTTTGGAAACACAGTCAAACAATGAGGTTTATTTAACTTAAGATGCTTGTGATTGCTGGACGGTGTAGAGGGTGTTAACTTTACTGTTTATTGTCAGTGGACGGAGGCTGATGTGAGGAGAACAACCGGGGCGGTAGACAATTCAACACCACGGCTATTTTCAGCTGGTTTATTTAAGATCTCTAGTTTCCTTTTCTCTATTTCAAAGATGTAAGCAGGTTAATCGGGCGTTCGCAATACAAAGATTTAACTAAATGAAGGCACGTTAAGAGTAATATCAAAGAAAAGGGGAAATCTTTGCATCTTTGCATCTTTTTTGGCCCCTGTTTGAAAAGATTACAAAAGCTTTACGTTTAGTGTTATTTTCAATTGGGTTTTCCTCGTTTTAAAGAGTGTAAAAAGGTTATACTTTCCAGAATCACTTTTTTATTTTTCCCTTTACTCGTAAAACTCAAAATAACTTGAAAAAATAAAGTCATAAAAATGCATTCCAATAAAAAACTGAAATATTTGTATATTAATATAAACCGACAAAATTGAAATGTAATATTCTTGCGTTATGCGTGTGTGTGTGTATTTTAGTAATGATAAATTAATTTGACTGCTACAGTAAATGTATTTTTACTAAAGACAGAGAAGCTGCGTGAGAAACTGTTTAGATAACTCTTAACTGAAAGCCATGAAAAGATCTTCTGCCTTTCACATCTTCATAAATATGCAAATATGAAGTTGTCCTGCTTTTCTGGGACATCTAAAAGCTGTATTGCCGTCACACCAGTTCTAGTTGTTCCGATCTGAGGTGTCCTCTGGATCTTTTTTTAACAGGTTCGGGATCAGCTCTTTGATGGTTTGTGAATAAGGTTCAATTCTCTGTCGGACTTTTGCACTGTAGAGGGCACATCTCTCACCCATGGCCCCTTAGCTTGGCTGATGTTGGCGGATAACGTGCCAAGAATTTCCTGGCACTTGTTGGAAGCAGACATTTTGGCTCTTAGGTTGACAGCCACATTGTAGTCATGTCAGGCAACTGTCCTGATTGGAAGTTGTCGTCCAATCACTTTTGACCACCGCGTTCCGTTTGACCGTGCTGTTGAGTGGTCTTGGCTGGGCCGTTCGTTTCATTGATTCAAGTTGTTTGAGAGGTACATGACCCTCACTCCAACAGACAAAAGTCTTTTCACTACAGACAGGATTCCGCTACTGACTTAGTTACACAAGTCATTGCACACTTATGTATGACATACTATTTGGGCACTGTTTTGTTTGCTTTTCACCATTCTCTCTCTCATTGTGGAGGGAGTATAAATGTGAAATTGTACAATGGCTAATCATTCCCTGTTGAGAGCCTCTAATTGATTGATTGAGTAAATTGCTTGAGCGATATTTGTTTGTGATTTTAAGTGTGCTTTTAGGACGCCACACACAGATTTAAAGGAATAGTTCACCTAAAATTACAATTACCTTGACATTTACTCACCGTCTGGGCATACAAGATATAGACGAGTTTCTTAATCAGAACAGATTTGGAGAATTTAGCGTTACATCACTTGCTCTCCAGTGAATGGGTGCCGTCAGAATGAGAGTCCAAACAGCTGAAGAAACATCACAATAATTCACAAGAAATCCAGTCCATTAATTAATATATTGTGAAGTGTCAAGCTTTTTTTTTTTGCTTGAAACGTATACGCATTGTAACATACTATTGCTTTCTTCAGTGAAAAAATCCAACTTGTCTGAATCGGGTGAGAAATATGCACATGCACTTACGAGCGAAAACAGTCCAAAACGTTTATAAACACATAAAGGTTTTTCTTTGTGATTGGTTGTCTTTCTTGCATTTAAATCATGTTTAATTCATTCCACTTTTATTCTATTCATAGTTGGGTTGGTAAATGTATGTTATGATTTTAATGCACAGCGGACAGAAAAGTGCCGAGTATAATGGCAATAAAAAAGATTAATGTGGTTCTAGTGTAGCATTTTATACAGATACGAGCTTACCTAAAACTTTAAGACTATGTTTTGCTGTGTTCCGAACACTACTGTTTCAAGTCATACAATGTTTCACTTGTTTTACAAAAGTCTTATTTCGATGCAGAATTGCTTGTTATAAACACAGTAGGGAAAATGTAAGTATCATTTGATATGTTTCTGTAAATAAGGGTCACCACAGGTTTTTAATTTTTTTATATTTTCTCTATTAATTTGCGAACCTTAGACTACTGTTAAGATATTCATGCATGCCATTTTTGAACACAAAGTTTACTCTGCATTGCTTTAATGAATAAAATGTGAATTTGTTCACTTGAATTGTAAATGTCCAGCTTGTTGTGGAAAAAAATGCATTTGAAATTGAAAATGTGTTTGAAATTGAATTTTTTTTTGTGTGTTTGTCTTTTCTTTTGGACTTCTGTAGTCTAAGGTTCGTAACGTCCTGCGGCTGGGTCTTCATTCTCTGGGGTCAGTTCTCTGGGGGGATGATGTGTGCTGTAAAGATAACCCCGCCCACTGCCACGCCCTCACCACATTTCTCTACGCCCTCCGAGGCCTGTTGCGAACTTCACTCTCGGTCGCTATGGTGACTGTACCCTCCCACCTCATACAGGTATGATTAATCACATAGTTTCTCAGTGTGCTCGTTTCAGTCTTTTTTCATATGATGTTTAGACTGGAATCACCACTAAATGCTAATATAATTTTTTTTTGCTGTTCTGTCTATTGTTCTGTTGTTCTGTCTATCATTCTATCGTTATGTCATTCATCTATCATTCTGTAATTCTATTGTTCTGTCTTCTAGGTCTTCTAATTCTATTCCTCTGTCGTTCTATCTATCTAGGTATCATTCTAGCTATCTATCTATCATTCTGTCGTTCTATCTATCTATCTAGGTATCATTCTATCTAGCTATTGTTCTGTCTATCGTTCTGTCGTTCCAACTATCGTTCTATCATTCTATTGTTGTATTTGTTGTTTGTCTGTGATTACCTCATGTAATATTTGTGTATTAAACTGTAATTGGTTGCCTTGCATTTATTCGTTTTTCTTCAGCTACTGTATTGCTCGTTTGTTTTTTTCCTCATACTGTAGTATTAAACTGGGTATGCAAATAATGCAATCATGCTGCTTGTTAAGGACATTTTTTGCTACATTTTTATGATCCAACCTTGAAAATTCTATAGACTTATATTGAAGGAAGAGCACACAATACCGAGTGACAAGGACATTAAGAGACTTAGGGCTGTTCTTGTAACACTATTAAGGTCAAAAGGTCTTGCAAAGACACTCTTCAGAAAAGGTTTTTGCTGTAGTTTTGTTTTTGATATCATTCTGAGCGTTGAGTTTTTGAAGCATCATCATGCAAACTAGACTTCTCCACCATTGACTTCCAGAACTAATCCCACAGAACAGCCTTTTTAGATATTTTTTTTGAACTTGACTGTCAGTCACATGGATCAGCATTGAGGTCACCATAAGTTTGTCGACCCTGGCACACCATAACCGCCCCATGAGTCGGAGTCAAAGAGTCGACCCCCCTCCGTTGTGTGAATGAGGTTCCGCTTGGCTGGGGTTCAGGGGGCCTGTGTGTGTATCTGTTTGAGTACATGTATGTTTGGCCTTCAGAGGAGCATCTTCATTGGCGCGTGAACCCACATTCTTTGTCTGAGGCCCTCAACTTTGCATTCAGCCAGCCAATGGTCAGTCTCGAGTCTTTCTGGGCGCTTCTCTCTTTCAGCGTCTCTCGGTTCCTGAGAGGCCCTTTTCTTTGTGCCTCCATTAGCCAACGAGAGTCAAGCCGCAGCCGCTGTGCTCTAAGAGCGCTTCACAAGACAAGATCTCACTCTTCTTTGTCCGTTTTGAGACAAAGTGCTAAAACCCCTCTCAGGGAGGCTGGGGGGCACACAGCGGTTTTCTGCGGTGGAGGTGATGGAGTTGGTTTAAAAGTGGTTTTGTGGATTGGTTGTGACGTAAACTAGTAAACATATCAGTAAGTACAGTATGTTTTGAGGTGGTGAGGTAACCTAGTCACAAACAGATTTTGTTGTCTAATATAGATACAAGCTACCATTTGGTTTCAGTAGGATTTTTTTTCCGCTGGTCCCATTTTATTAGGTGGCCTTAACTACTGTGTAATTACATTTGAATTAATCAATTAGTACTATGCACTTAGTG
This sequence comes from Puntigrus tetrazona, assembly GCF_018831695.1. NCBI lineage: Eukaryota > Metazoa > Chordata > Actinopteri > Cypriniformes > Cyprinidae > Puntigrus > Puntigrus tetrazona. Next base: position 11,398,507 of record NC_056705.1, on the reverse strand, counting down.
TACTTGCATATTTTTACATTGTCCTTATATTTTTAACACGCTTTTTTACATTTTAGCCCACTCTTAAAACTACCAATACCACCAAACCTGTCCCTAACCTTTCCCGTATCCCACCTCAGTAGCAGCAAAAATATTGCGCAATGCAATATGACCACAATAAGTATATTGTACTTATTTCTTGAACGTACATGGTAGTTAAGGCAACATAATAGAAAGTGACACCTTTTTTTGGTCTCTTTTTGAAAAATAAAACTTTTATTCAGCAAGAATGCATTAAGTTGGTCAAAAGTGACTGTAAATAAATTTCTTATGGTACCAAATATTTCAAGAAAATCAGCATATTAGAATGAAGAATCATGTGACACCAAAGACTAGAGTGAACAGGTGAATTAATTTCATAATATATTACACATTAAAAAGGTTAATTTAAATATTTCACATTATTTTATATTTTATATAAGTTTTTTTACTTTTGAATATATACAATGAAGAATGAAATGATGAATATATATATATATATATATATATATATATATATATATATATATATATATATATATATATATATATATATATATAGATAGATAGATAGATAGATAGAATATAGTGTATATTTTTGGAGAATTATATAATTGCAGTAAACTATCATTTTTGCAATGTCTTTTAATATAATTATGATTTAACTTTTAAAAATACAATTTAGCCTTTGGCTATTCAGTAATTTAAAACCTTTATTATTCAGGATTCTTATTTTGTAGTTTTAAAAAGTTGTTTGTGATGAAAATTTCACTTCAGTGTAAACTTCAAAAACCTTTGTATAAATATTGTACATCTGCTTCTAGAGGTTTAGAGTGGGAAGAAATGTTTTTTTAATGTACAGTAACATTATAGCATACTGTCTGAGGGATCGAGATTTTAGATTTGGGGCCAAGCTTTACAGCTGTTGTGTTAATCTTCCATTATTTGCATTAGTACCTCATCTGAAGTCCATAAGATGTGACTTGTAATGAAAAGTCCTGTCATGTATTTTTAATGACGACAGGAAAGGGCCGGGCATTGAAAGCCTCCTCTGACTAGATTAAAGCCACAGTCCATCTGAAACTTTAATCAATCTCTGCTCAAATAGCCATAGTCCACTACCACGCACACAGGTACAGCCGCTGTCGGGTCAGGACCCTGGAGACCTGCTTTATCAGTCTGAAGAATGACAGCTTCAGAGACTGGAAGGAAGTTTAGCGAAGAGCTGAACAGTTATCATAGCTGAAGTTAGCGTTTCTGATGGGTCTTTCAGTTCATAAGACTGCATTTAATCTGTTTCCAAACTGGCTGAAAACAAAGAGATAGATAGATAGATAGATAGATAGATAGATAGATAGATAGATAGATAGATAGATAGATAGATAGTGTAATTAAAAATATATTAAACTGAGTAGCAATGTTTGTAAATATATATATATATATATATATGAATATATATTCAAAAACTTGATCTACTTGTGTATTATTAAATTAAGCCCTTGTTTAAAATACTAAAAATAAAATGCTCTTTAATAAAACATTTTCAAATATTAATTAATTCATATATCTATTTATTTCTCTTTTAAAGCTAAATTAAATGTAATAATGAACTGCATGATACATAAGTAATTTCTTGATGCATTTCTTGAAATGTATCTATATTTACATTTAAATGACCTTGACATGATTTTCCATTGGGAAATGTATATTATTCATTTTACTTGGCATATGCATTATTTATATATATATATATATATATATATATATATATATATATATATATATATATATATATATATATATATATATATATATATATTTATTTTTATTAAACACCATCCTGAACTTGAGCCTTCGATATGCTGGCTTAACCGTCTCAGTGTTGTTTTGTTTACTTGCATTGGTGTGATTCTGTTGAGTTAACAGAGACTGTCTCTAACGCGGTCGCTTGGGTTAAATTTTTTATGCTAGATTTGGGAAAAGGGTCACCGCTGCATGCACTAACACGCATGCTCTCAAAGTCCGCCGTAGATGAGAGGAAGGGAGGAAAAGAGAAAGGAGAAAAGAAAAAAAGAAAGGACACGGATGCATGAAAACTGCATTAGGCCTCGTCAGCTGCTACAGAGAGGGAGCGTATGAAATATTCACGAGTGGCGTAGAGATTAATTTTTCACAACGGCCTTATCTTCCTGTCTTTCTTTGGAGCGCTCCCTCTTTTTCGAAGAGACTCCGTATGTGTTTTTGCCAGAAGGAGGCGCTCTAAACAGATTTTAATGTGTGTTTGTGCATTTTTGCCGTTTAATACTTCAAACTGGTTTATTTTCTCATCTGTATGTGTCTCTTTGCTGTTGCTGATTTGTGTTTAGTTTTGCACGAGCTTCATATCAGTAAGGTCAAGGCCACGGGTTTTCACCACTTGCTTTCCAAGTCCATTATGTGTCTATTAAATATTTTCGCCCAAACTTTTATTTCTGATTACCGTAATTCGACCGCATTTTAAGCAGTCTTGCAGGGTGACTCCAGATGTTTCTTCTTAACCATAACCGTCGGACCAAAACATGCCGTTTCGAAGTGTGAAATGTAAACTTCAAATGCTTCACCTTTCTTAAAACCGGATATTTTTATATTAACGGGCGAGACGTCTTTTCTCTGACTCTTTGGGTCTTTCTCTGAGTTGATGTGGCTTTGTGCTTACGTTCGTCCGGATGTGTGCCGTGTGGCGACACTGCGTGAGTCGGGGCGATCGGAGAAAGAGAGACGGACAGATTTGGAGAGCATGTGTTTGAGCAGCAAACGTATGTCCTGCTCCGATCTGATGGATTTAATGTTACACGACGCAACCAAAGGCGGCAGTTTACGGAGGTGCCTTTATGTAGTACAGCTGATATCTCAACCATAGATAATCTAATGAAACCTGTTTGGAGCTTATCCAAAATGCATTGAGCATTGCATTGATCGCTAGGTGTTTGGTTACTTGCTTATTCAGTCAAAAGAGCACTTTTTTTTTCCCGTCGCCAAACTTTTTGAATATACCTCAATGGATATGAGTGCCACAAACGCAAACGATCCTGTGAAGAGAAAGGTGTTTGTAAAATATAAGCTTGTGATGTTATTCAGCGTCTGGAATTTGAGATGATGATGATGATGATGATGACCTAATTCTGTTCTCACAGCAAAAGCAGTGCAACCCCTTCTCGTCAGGAGGGGGTTAATTCGAAGGAAACGCTCTCAGCATTGCTCTAGATGTTCCTGCAATTACTTGTACAGTCCTCCTATGTACTTCCTGCCTCTCTCATCCATTCCTACTCTCTCTTCCTGTCTCACTCTCTCAGAACAGAGCCGTAACGGGACGAATAATCAGACTGAGTGACACAGCCATCGCTCTGGAGTCGTTCAGAGGCTCGGAGAACGAAACCAACCCACTTTACAAAGACTATCACGGTGAGAAGAAACACACGTGCTAGAGTTCAAACACACTAGCAAAAATACATATTAAACTTTTGCTGCCAACTCATTCTGCTCCATGTAATATTTCATTCATAATTAAGAATTGTATTTATTTTTATTTTTTGACACACCTGTGTTGGGCCATGGAACGGATATAAAAAAAAACCTGATATATTCTATATACTAGAATAAAATATAATAATTACTATATCGAAGTTTTAAATAAAAGCTAATATATATAAAAACGCACAACAAAATTACTAAACACTTTAATGAATTTAAAGTCAAAACAGAAAATGCTGACAAAAATCTAATTCCAGATATTAACAAAAACCATCATATCAATGATACTAAAATGCCAGTGCTTTTTTTTTGTTAACTAAAGCTAAATTTGTTATTTGAAATGATGCTAAAAAGAAATATAATGTATTATATAAAAAGAACATAAATATTAGGTGAATTTAAGCATGTACACAAACTTAAAAAAAAAACAACTTAGAAATAAAATTTAAAAAATTACTAAAATGAAAACTAAATATTAGTAAAGCTGATGCTAAAAAGATCCTAATAAAAAGGTCAAAGGCATATAACAAAATTGCTAAAGCTAAATCCAACATAAAAAACTGAATATATACAAAATAAATAAAAATTGACGAAAAAAATCAAAAAGTTACTAAAAACAATAACTGATAAAATAAATAATTTAGCATAGCGACACCCTTGCAGCCATCCACAACAGTCTGGAATCATGGCAGAGCATTTTACACAGACAAACACTGCTCACATTTTCTTCAGAAAATGTATTTTCAAAAGATGTTTCATTGGTCCCTCATCTTATGCCTTTTGAATCATCCTATCTTTATGACTCTCTCTCTCTCTCTCTCTCTCTCACACACACACACACACACACACACACAGGCTCAGTAAAGTGCATTAGTAGAGAGGGGCAGGCAGGGTGGACCTCTCTCTAGCTGTCAGCTCGTGTTAGTGTGGCCGTGTTCAATCAGACGTGCTCCTTGGCAGACAGGCCAGGGGGAGATTCAGCTGCCACGGCAAACACACACACACACACACACACACACACACACACACACACACACACACAGATCCCCCCCGCCCCATCACAAGCACCCAGCACAGCCCTCAGGGGCCGCAGAGTTGCAGAATCAATATTTTCATACTGGCTAAAACCTCTCTGCGGCCAGACTGCAGATGAGGAAGATCTTTGGGGCTCACGCTCTTTCCGTTCCGTGCCTTTTTCCTCTCATTCTGTCATCTATTCTTCCTTATCTTCATCTCTTCACGTTGCATGCTTTATCTTTTCATCTCTTTTGTGTCCGTCTTTCTGTAAAGGTCAGTTTGTTTACAGTTCTCTCTCCTCGTTTCCGCCCCCTGCCCCGTTTCTTTCTTGCACTCATTTGCTCCGTGTGTGCGTAATGGCCAAAAGTGGGTGTGGTTTACAAACACTAATGACCTCAGATGTTTAAACTTATTTATTTATGATTTTTATCAATTCATAATTTATCTAATTAGTTTGATTTATTTTTCTATTTAATTATAATGTAATTTTATTGAGTTGTTATTGTAATATTTGTCATTTTATAATGCTATTTGTGTTCATGTCACTTTAAATTAACCCTTTATTTTATACATTTGTTGTTTTAATATTTCCTATTGTCTAATTTTAATTAATGTTAAAGGAATTTATTTAGAAGGTCATCGGGTGTTTGACAAATTAGATGCTAATGATTTCAATTTCATTTTTTTTCATTTATTTATGTATTTATTCATTTACTCGTTTATTCATTTGTGTGTGTGTATTTAAAATGTGTATTTTAAAGCTTTTTTGCAGCTTTATGCCGCAGTTACATGTGTCAGTCTTATTCATATCATTAAAAAGGTCATGTTATTATTTAGTTTTAGTTAGTTCTAATTATTTCAATGTATTTTTCAACACATTTACTAAAACATTTTCTGTGTGTACAACATGAATAACATTCAGAGCTTTTTCACAGCTGTTTATGAACAAATGAGGCATTTAAATTTCACTAATTGGCATATTTGAGGTAGTTTGAGATTTTAGTAAAATTTTCAAACCAATAAGATGCTAATGCATTCATTTAGATGTGAATGGTGTGCAAAGAAATAAGAAGTTATGTCAGTTGTTAACGATAAGACATTAATGTGATCTCAGCTGTATGAAATGCATGAAATGATGTTCGTAAATAGATAAGATGCCTAAAAATATAATGCAGTGCTTTCCAAATCACGGGCACATCTCGGGAACGTATGAATCCTTACTTTTTTTTGTGTGTGTGAAAACAATGCACAGAGAATAACTGTTAGCTCGTGGTATTGATTTTTACCTTGTTTCACAAATTAATGCTTTGCCATAAGGTCTTACAGACAATAGTGAATATGAAGACGTACACGAGGCCGCTCTTTCTTTTCTGTGGTGCGTCCGCTGCACAAAGCATGTTGGGAGTCCTGTCACAGCGAATCAACTCGAGCAGAATCAACCTAGCGCACGGGTCCCTTTACAAGCGGGCCTTTACACACACACACACACACATGCTCTTTCCATCCTCTCATCCTAGTCTTCCGCGCTTCCTTTTAATGTCATATTTCTACTGGCTGCATAAATGAGAGAGGAAAAAAAATTGGGCTAGGAATTAAAGAGAGATAGAGGGCGAAAAAGCTTTCTCTCTTCCCGACATGCCCCTGTGCCGACTGACCTTGTTTTACCCCCATCCTCCACTCACCTCTCTTGCTTTCTCTCCCTCCCACCAACCTATTTCTCTCCTCCCTCCGCTGCACTTCTTCTCTCGTATGTTTTGGTTTCTGCCCATTGGTGCAGCTAATAAAATAATGGTTGATACAATGCTATAGTGGCCAGTGTGAAAGGTGATAGCTGCATGTGCCCACGGTAAAACCAGCGTCTGTTTAAACGCGTTTGCAAACCTGGTGAAATATTTGCTGTTAAATGTTTATTTGCCTGCGTGGTATTGTGAATGCGGTCAGAAACGTCGTTTGGGTTTTGCACCTAATGCACACAAGCTGCACCTAATGCGAAACGCGCACCTACAGAAAGCTGCTGCTCACGACTTTTGTGGTTTTTTTGAAAGAAATTCAAACTTTAATCGGCTATGAGTGGCATTTATAGTGTTACAATAGATTTCTATTTAAAAAATGCCTTCATTTGCCACCACAAAATCAGTGTAAAGTTACAGAGGCATATTTGTAGCAATAGCCAAAAACATTCAAAATTATACATTTTTCTTATTATGCCAAAAATCATTAGGATATTAAGTAAAGATCAGGTTCCATTAAGATATTTTGTACATTTCTTACCGTAAATACATCAAAACTTTGTTTTCGTTTGGTAATATGCATTGCAAACGATTTCATTTAGGTAACTTTAAAGGAGATTTTCTCAGTATTTAAATTTTATTGCACCCTTAGATTTCAGATTTTTAAATAGTTGTATCTTGGCCAAATATTTTCAGTATCAAAATATCAATATCAAAGCGTATTTATTCAGCTTACAGATGATGTATAAATCACGATTTTAAAAAAAAATTGACAATTAAGATAACTCAATTTTGTGGACCTGGTTTGCATATATAACAAAAATATTAAGCAGCATGTCTGAGATGTTTCAAGAGCAGCATATTAGAATTTTTGAAGGATCACTGGAGCAATGCCGCTGAAAATTCTGCCTTTCATCACAGAAATAAATTACATTTTAAAATGCATTCAAACAAGGAACGTTTTTTTTGGAATTGTAATAATATTTCACAATTTTTATGTATTTTCAATCAGCTTGATTCATGAGCAGAAGAGATTCCGAAGTTATTATTCCAAAACGTAAAAAACTTTTTAATGAACAATATATCCCATCCAAGGCCTTTCTCACATGATTCTTCTGTGTTTGTTCAGGTCTCCTGCATGTTCGTCAGTTGCCCCGTCTGAACTGTTTGTCTTGTGAGGTGCCCGACACGAAGGACCTGGCCTTCAAACTCAAGAGAAAGCAGTTCACGATTGAAGTAAGTTCACACGAATGATGTCACTAGAAAATTGTTCTCTGGTTTGTTTCCTTTAATAACGATCTCTTCGGTGTATTCGCTCGTGCTTTTCTCTTGCAAGAACAACATTTATGTTCTAATAATTCCAGGTGGAGAGCAGTGTAGGTGCTAAAATGACTCTTTAATTGCTAATATAATTTTCCTCCCCCCATGCCTCTCAAACCACTGCACATATTAGGAGGTCATGATTATGAATCGATGTCCACGTTAGCTGTGCTTCACTAGTTCCTGTTTATCTTCCTGAGCTATTGAGTGTCAATTTGAAATGTTGAAACTATTGATTTTAAACCAGGCGTGTTACACCTCTTCTCAGAATATCATCAAAAGCTTTTCCGTAGTCTTATAAATACACTAAAATCGTGTAGCTTATTGTAACTGGGAATTATGTATTACTCAGACAGGTCTGATCAGACATCGTTTGCATGCATTCTCTTGAGGAACTGTGCCCAGGCCAATATATGTGTCCCTGAGTCACAAAACAAGCCATAAGTATCACATGTAGCTATAGCCAATAATACAGGTCAGAATGATCCGTTTTTGTATGTCAAAAATCATTAGGATATTAAGTAAAGATCATGTTCCATGAAGATATTCTGTACCTTTTGTATCGTAAATATATCAAAATTAAGTTTTTTATCAGTAATATGTATTGCTTTAGACTACTACTAAAGACTATTTTCTCCCTATTTTTATTTTGTGCACCCTCAGATTCCAGATTTTCAACTAGTCGTATCTCTGCCAAATATCGTCCTATCCTAACAAACCAATGGAAGACTTCTAGAACCGTCGACCCTTACGACTGCTTTTGTTGTAAAATTAAAACTGTTAAAACCTACAAATTAGTTTGTTAGTAAAATGTCCAAAAGGATTATATTATATTGTCTCTCTTTGAAAGGTTTTTTTGTTGTGTGTAGGGTCCAGAATATTTATATTTATTTAATTTTTGTCACAAATTATTTGTAAAGGGCCACTAAGTGTTTGGGTGTTAAGGTAAAAACCCGGTGGCATTTTAAAAATAATAAAAAAAAAATTATAATTTTTTTTTCTTGAGGTTAAACTTTCTTCGATTCAACTTTTATTAATTATTGTGCATTTATTTTCAGTTTCTATAAATATTTCAAACATGCGGTATAATTCGGTGCTTGGTTGAGTGTTCATTTTATGTTTGCTACCATTACAAACCCTTCAATAGAGGCACACACACACACAATCCACTTCCAGCCAATGAGTGCCTGTCCATCAAGTCGAGACAAATGAAAGGGCCCAGGCTCTTACCGAAGCCCCATCATTGGCCCCTAATTAAGTTATCAGTGGCGAAGCTGTTAATAGTTAATCAGGAAGTGTATTGTCTCAAAAGGACCAGCGGGCTTTGTCTTTAAACGCTCTCTGAGGCAGAGACCTCTCATCCACTTCTCATTGGATTTATAGGGTCAATAAAAGTCAAGGTGGTTTCCCTCAATGGCTGTTTAATGAGCCGACCGCTTTGAGTTTGTAGAGGGCCTCACATTTGAGTTTGTGTTGTAGCAGCGCTAAGAATTTGTGTATGTTTTACAGCAACAGAATGTACCTTGACGTCTTTTCATCAGATCTTTCAACATAGTGTAATAGTTATAATTGAAACATAGCATGGCATCACCAAAACACCAAGGTCATGGGTTCGATTCCCAAGAAATTAAAGAGCTTATAAAATGTATACCTTAAGTGCAACATGATTCAGTGTG